>NC_069500.1:439505205-439595205 GCF_027579735.1 Bombina bombina
CTTGACCCACACATGTGTTACACATACAGTGTGTCTGTGACTGCAGTACAGTAGTCCAGCCTAGTCAGTGTGTGTGCGGGGCTAAGGCTACCGGCATCCCCACAGCCCTACCAATCACATAAATATAACATTTTGGGGCTAGCTAAAATCACTCAGTGTGTAATAGTGGGTGGGGGCTAAGGCAGCCGCAGCCCACAGGGCAAATGCCCGGTATGCCCTAGGGTCAGTCCGGGCATGACCTGAGGTGCATAGAGAGCGTGAGCTGCATAAGATGTGCAATAAACTGAGCGGGACTCCGGAAGCTTGGATAGAAAAAACAGAGGGGTAAAAGATAAGAGTATATTTATGAGACAGCAGCTGTCTCCCTGAGCAGTGTGTTGGGCGGTCCCTCTTTCACTCGCACTACAACAAGTATGATTAAAAAATAGAGTAAATACATTTTGGTTTTAAAAATGATAATTAATTATTAGCTTACAGATGAGGCAAGTTCAAAATATATTATTTAGGGAAAAACACTTTATCAGCAGTAGTTTTAGTTATGCTGTGCGCAGAGTGTGCTGTCTAGTGTCTACAACTCTACATACGTGCGCGCTCACAGCAAAGCAGAGACTTCCGGGTTTGTCTACATAACTTTCTGCCATGTCTGCACGGAGCGGACAGAAAGTGAAGTAAATTTAAAAAATGAAAAAAAAAAGTAAACATATAATAAAAATAAATAGCGAATTGCATTTAAAAAAACAAAAGAAACATTATGAATTAAAAAACAAAACAACATAAATACAAGTGTTTAAAGTCCCTTTAACATAACATTTATATTACTTTCTTTAACATTAAATCACAGTATCATTATCTGCTTCAAGGCATGCACACAGTCTTATAATCTACTGGTCAGCACTTAGAGACCTATAAGTGGACAATGTTATACTCTTTGGCTTATGAAAAATATTACTGAAAAACATTGCCCAGTGTGGCAAAACAGATTTTAAAAAAAAAATAATATGGAAGCATTTTCAAAAAGTTACCTATTGTTAAAAAAAAAAAACAAAAAGAGATAAAAAATAAAAATGTGCTTAAAAATACAAAAATGTCCTTAAAATACAAAAATGGTAGTGAATAAAAAATGTCCTTAATAATACAAAAATGTCCTTAAAATACAAAAATGGTAGTGAATAAAAAATGTCCTTAAAAATACAAAATTGTAGTGAAGGGATCCCCCGTTTGGTTCCTTGATAGAAAAGGAACCATATTACAAAAAATAACAATAATTCATTTTACACATATAAAACAGAGACAACACAGAACAAACACAACATAAAAACAGTACGCCACACAAAACATGTTGCTGTTCTCTTTAAATATAACAGCGTTCTTAAATAACTAAATTTGGATTTTGCATTAAATTATCCTATTTAAAATATCTAGTCTTCTCTACAGTAAATGATTTGTGCTTCTTTGGGCGATGGTATAGGTTGCTTCTGTAAGTAATCAGAATTGTTAGTTCATGACATTAATAACACAAACAAAATAACATAGACATATAAAACAGTACTTGAAACCATGACTTTTAAAACAATTCATTGTGACTATATTACATTTATGTAACTGATGAGCTCATCATAAAGTACCACGTGGTCTTTAAGAAAAAGGGGGAAATGCATTTCTTTATACTATAAACATTTTATTCATGGATAGCAACAACCTGTGAATAAAAATAAACAATTACAAAATTCTTAGGCCTAGATTTGGAGTTCGGCGGTAGCCGTCAAAACCAGCGTTAGAGGCTCCTAACGCTGGTTTTGGCCGCCCGCTGGTATTTGGAGTCAGTGATTAAAGGGTCTAACGCTCACTTTACAGCCGCGACTTTTCCATACCGCAGATCCCCCTACGCCATTTGCGTAGCCTATATTTTCAATGGGATCTTTCTAACGCTGGTATTTAGAGTCGTTTCTGAAGTGAGCGTTAGAGCTCTAACGACAAGATTCCAGCCGCCTGAAAATAGCAGGAGTTAAGAGCTTTCTGGCTAACGCCGGTTTATAAAGCTCTTAACTACTGTACCCTAAAGTACACTAACACCCATAAACTACCTATGTACCCCTAAACCGAGGTCCCCCCACACCGCCGCCACTCGATTAAAATTTTTAACCCCTAATCTGCCGACCGCCACCTACGTTATATTTATGTACCCCTAATCTGCTGCCCCTAACCCCGCCGACCCCTGTATTATATTTATTCACCCCTAACCTGCCCCCCACAACGTCGCCGCCAGCTACTTACAATAATTAACCCTTAATCTTCCGACCGCAAATCGCCGCCACCTACGTTATCCCTATGTACCCCTAATCTGCTGCCCCTAACATCGCCGACCCCTATATTATATTTATTAACCCCTAATCTGCCCCCCTCAATGTCGCCGACACCTGCCTACACTTATTAACCCCTAATCTGCCGAGCGGACCTGAGCGCTACTATAATAAAGTTATTAACCCCTAATCCGCCTCACTAACCCTATCATAAATAGTATTAACCCCTAATCTGCCCTCCCTAACATCGCCGACACCTACCTTCAATTATTAACCCCTAAACTTCCGATCGGAGCTCACCGCTATTCTAATAAATGGATTAACCCCTAAAGCTAAGTCTAACCCTAACACTAACACCCCCCTAAGTTAAATATAATTTTTATCTAACGAAATAAATTAACTCTTATTAAATAACTTATTCCTATTTAAAGCTAAATACTTACCTGTAAAATAAATCCTAATATAGCTACAATATAAATTATAATTATATTATAGCTATTTTAGGATTAATATTTATTTTACAGGCAACTTTGTAATTATTTTAACCAGGTACAATAGCTATTAAATAGTTAAGAACTATTTAATAGTTACCTAGTTAAAATAATAACAAATTTACCTGTAAAATAAATCCTAACCTAAGTTATAATTAAACCTAACACTACCCTATCAATAAAATAATTAAATAAACTACCTACAATTACCTACAATTAACCTAACACTACACTATCAATAAATTAATTAAACACAATTGCTACAAATAAATACAATTAAATAAACTAGCTAAAGTACAAAAAATAAAAAAGAACTAAGTTACAGAAAATAAAAAAATATTTACAAACATAAGAAAAATATTACAACAATTTTAAACTAATTACACCTACTCTAAGCCCCCTAATAAAATAACAAAGCCCCCCAAAATAAAAAATTCCCTACCCTATTCTAAATTAAAAAAGTTACAAGCTCTTTTACCTTACCAGCCCTGAACAGGGCCCTTTGCGGGGCATGCCCCAAGAATTTCAGCTCTTTTGCCTGTAAAAAAAAACATACAATACCCCCCCCCCAACATTACAACCCACCACCCACATACCCCTAATCTAACCCAAACCCCCCTTAAATAAACCTAACACTAATCCCCTGAAGATCTTCCTACCTTGTCTTCACCATCCAGGTATCACCGATCCGTCCTGGCTCCAAGATCTTCATCCAACCCAAGCGGGGGTTGGCGATCCATAATCCGGTGCTCCAAAGTCTTCCTCCTATCCGGCAAGAAGAGGACATCCGGACCGGCAAACATCTTCTCCAAGCGGCATCTTCGATCTTCTTCCATCCGGTGCGGAGCGGGTCCATCTTGAAGCAGGCGACGCGGATCCATCCTCTTCTTCCGATGTCTCCCGACTAATGACGGTTCCTTTAAGGGACGTCATCCAAGATGGCGTCCCTCGAATTCCGATTGGCTGATAGGATTCTATCAGCCAATCGGAATTAAGGTAGGAATTTTCTGATTGGCTGATGGAATCAGCCAATCAGAATCAAGTTCAATCCGATTGGCTGATCCAATCAGCCAATCAGATTGAGCTTGCATTCTATTGGCTGTTCCGATCAGCCAATAGAATGCGAGCTCAATCTGATTGGCTGATTATTATAGTAGCGCTCAGGTCCGCTCGGCAGATTAGGGGTTAATAAGTGTAGGTAGGTGTCGGCGACGTTGTGGGGGGCAGATTAGGGGTTAATAAATATAACATGCTTTTTTGCAGGTGTTAGGTTTTTTTTCAGCTCAAACAGTCCCATTGTTTCCTATGGGAGAATCGTGCACGAGCACGTTTTTGAGGCCGGCCGCGTCCGTAAGCAACTCTGGTATCGAGAGTTGCATTTGCGGTAAAAATGCTCTACGCTCCTTTTTTGGAGCCTAACGCAGCATTTGATTTAACTCTCGATACCAGAGTTAAATTTATGGTGCGGCCAGAAAAAAGCCCGCGGAGCGTTAACAGCCCTTTTACCGCCGAACTCCAAATCTAGGCCTTAATTTCTAGAAGTAGACTGTACAAAGTTCACTTCTCTTCAAGTAATAGCCCTAAAAAAAAAGAAACATAGCATTAATATAGACATAAATACAAAGTAAATAAATGAAACAAAATAAATCTCTACTTGCCTAAAGTAAAATTCTACCATCACTATACATGGAATACAGGGTAATAGAATGTAGAGAATAGGGACAGATTTCTGCAATCAATTGGCAATATACACAGGCTGAGCTAAATTGAATATCAATAGATGCATTGCCAATTGTGTATAATTAAACAGTGCCCAAAATGGCCAGTTTATGTAAGGCATCTGAAATGGAACATTTGTCCCTTCTTTTTTAGATGGGGGCTCTTTGCAATTTTGCTGAGAGTCTTTTTTAGATGGGGGCTCTTTGCAAGTTTCCTCCCTAGTAGGTTCTTCTATTATTTCTTTCTTTGTTAAAGAAGATATATTCTGTTCCTTTTCACCTTCAAATATAGCACTGTATTTTCCTTCCTTACTTAAATATGATATTTTGTTCTGCCTCCTAATGTAATTTTTATCCCTGATATCTCTCATTGATGTCACACATTCCCTCATGATGTGCCCAAACTTTCCACATTTAAAACAACGTCTCAAAAATCTCTGCTTTCCCTGACTCTCAGTTAGCATAGATATATTATTATGAGTAGCATTCTTATGCTTTGAGTCTTTAAACCAGTCTTTAAGTATGTTAACAAAGTTTGTATAGGAGCTGGCATTTCTAAGAGTGATTCTTGTACTACTGTCAATTAACGTGCATTTATTTGCCATAGAATACAGAAAATCTGCATCATCTGGGGACATGTTAGGGCAGTTATAAGTTATCTTATACAGTGCAAGGTACTCAGTACAAAACAAAATCGGGTCATCTCCTTCCTTTAAAATTGCATTTGCTATGGCACTGGTACCTCTGGCATCACGACAACACATAACATACTGTAATTCCTTTAATCTGTCCCCTGAATTTCCCCAGTTTGCATCAATATCAGGAGACACTCCTTTATGGGTGCCTACTGGTGCCCTTAGCTGTGCAGCTACTTGTGATGGCAACCAGGCCCGAAGCAAAGCACAGGCATCTCTGTTGCCTAAATTATACTGAGTAATAACAGCTTCTAACTTATTAGAAAGGATTACAGGTGGTGTGGAGGTATCAAAGTGACCTAAAATATGGCACAAATTATTACGGTCTTGTATTGTAAGGGGGGCAGAGTTACTATGATTATTTACTTTAGTCTGTAATTGAGGGTTACTTTGTCTGCATTCTATTTGAGGAGTTAGAGTAGAGGGGACCTGGTTTAAAATTAACAAAGAACTGTCAGGAATGTTAGGGGTTTGTCCATCTAGTTCTATAGTTTGACTTTCATTACCATCTACGTCTAAAGGACACACATGTGCTAGACTACTCCTGTAACAGTTGCATTTGTCTTGTATCCCCTGTGCTTTAAGAGACAAGATACATTGTTCCTTATTTAAAAGCTGTGATTCAGACTCCCATAAATTTGCCTTAAGTGATGCAATAACATTCTCTCTCTGCATTTCCTTTTCTTCCATACATATTACTAATTGTTCTCCCATGCCACACTTCACTTCACATTCATTAAGCCTCTCTTGTAGCTCAGCATTCAGTTTAGTAAGTTTGTCTATCTCTTCACTCAGTGTATCACACTCACATCTCTTTTCAGAGTGACTAGCAACAGCCATAATAGATTGACCAAGTTTATCCAGCTGTTCTATGATATCACTTCTTTCTGCCTTCCATTCCAAATCTTTCTGTTCAGCAATCTCTTTTATTCTTAGAAACATACTTAGTAAATTACTTAGCTCTCTTTTTTCTATGTCTTTCTGAAACAGTTTTCTACTTAGTTCATTATTGTGCTTTTCACATTGTTTAATTACATTATAAAACTGATGTGTTAATGTATCTTCTGCACATGTAATAAATGTGACAGAGGCATATTTCTTAATGTATTTCTCAACCAGTTCCATTCTTACTAACAATACACACACCAGATTCACACAACACACTATACACAGTACAGATGTACACAATGATCACACAACAAACTATACACAGTACAGATGTACACAATGATCACACAACAAACTATACACAGTACAGATGTACCCACTGATCACACAACACACTATACACAGTACAGATGTACACACTGATCACACAACACACTATACAAAGTACAGATGTACACACTCGCAAGTACACATCTAACATCAACAAACTTTTTGCATTATTAGCCTAAAATCTAGACCTAGAGGGATCTCCTTTTGAGCTGCATGTAAAACTGGGCTATGCCTATTACGCTTTACCCTCAGAGATGTCTGGTTACTCTCTTGTTTTCAAATTTTAGTAAACTTAATTCAGCAAGAAACAATTAATACATTTACTTTTCTGTAACATACAGGAACATAACATAAACATAAAGAAACATATACTTACAGTACTTGCAGCTTTCTCACTACACAGGGTCTTGTAGATCTGCACACTTCCAACACAGGTCCAGTTCGGCCTCTATTCACAAAGAATTCTTGCAGCTCCAGTACTTCAGTTTAGCAAATTCAGCTGTAGTTCAACGTGGAATTAGTGATTTATCCACGTCCTATCTGGGGTGCCAAATGTAGAATCTGCTAACTTTTTAGTTACTATTTCCACACTAATATTACCTTTAGCTTAGGAAATCAGGACGCTGCTTGATGAAATTATTTTTTTATTATACAGAGAATAAGTATTTACATAGAAATAAGTTGCTAACTAATGTAAGGGAAGCAAAGGGAAGGTGGAAAAGGGGAGAGGGAGAGATGGAAGGGGAGAGGTGAGTGAGAAGAGAGAGCTACCCTAGCCTACAATGGCAACTAACTTATATAGTCATTCATTCTCTTACATAGCCCAGCCCACACTCATCTATAAATTCTTCAGTGAGAGACCAGATGACATCATTATATGAATGGGGTTAGAAGTCACTTCCTTAGGCTATTGGTGAAAGAGATAAAATCAGGGCCTTATAGTTTATGACACCACCTGTGCTGAAATGCTAAAATGTTTGTAAGGGTTGTAAAATGTCTTAGTGAATCCTGTGGTATCCTTCTCATCTATTGTTTACATGCAGTGATTCATCAGATTTCCAACTCGTTTCCACTTGTCTTGTCACCTCTGAACTGGAACTGTAGGTCAGTGTGCATTTAACCCTTTGTATAGACAAATGTCCCTTAGCATTTCATTATTCAATAATGTCCATGGAAATAACAGTCTGATATTATAGATAGGTGTGTTCATTCCCCAGAACCTCTAGTTGATGTTTCTAACTGCTATTAACTTATGTTTGTTGATTTATTACTGTACTGTATATAGCAGCATTTAATTTGTTATGGTATAAAATGAAAACAATATTACAAAATGTTTCACAATGACTAAATATATGCAAAGATGGGGTGAAGTAGTGGGTGTGGGCGGGATTAGAAGTGGCGAGTAACGTTTTGAACCCTGTATATATATTCCCAGTCAGGGAAACATTCAGGACTTCCAAAGCAGATAATGCTGACTTTATTTGACACCCTATTTGCCAAGAAGAGAGCTTGATAATCACAAGGGTGACATTTGGCCCTTTGTAATTTCCATAGACACATACAAAACATGGACTGTGAGTTTTGCAGGGTCATGGCATGTGTAGCCAGTTTGGTTTGAGAGTGCAGTCCATTTCAGTGTTTTGTATGTGTCTAGGGAAATTACAAAGGGCCAATGTCACCCTTGTTTGTATCTCAGTGTTTTTGGTTAAAGGCATGCATTATGTGGCTGTCGGTTAGGAACCCAAGAAGGAAGAGACCTTGGCCTGGTTCTGGGGTTATCACCATTTGGTCAAATGCTGTAACTAACTCTTCCATTTAGCTTTTAAAATGACTGTGTGTTTTCAAAATACTGCCAGTCTTTCTATGTGTTGTGTTAATAATTTTCGGCTAGATTTCGAGTATTGCGTTATGAGTAAAAAAGCAGCGTTAAGGCTCATAACGCTGCCTTTTTACTATCGCTGCTATTACGAGTCTTGTAGGTACAGATGTCCCGCACACTTTTTTGGTCGTACTGCAAATTAACTTACGCAATTTGCGTAAAGTCTTTTTTCAATGGGACTTCCATTACAAGCTTTATTTTTTAGGCCAAAAAGTGAGCGTTACAGCCTATCCTGCAATATTCGTAACGCATTCTAAAGTCAGTAGTTATGAGTTTTACACTACAAAGCTGTAGCATAAAACTCATAACTAAAGTGCTAAAAATTACACTAACACCCATAAACTACCTATTAACCCCTAAACCAAGGCCCTCCCACATCGCAGATACTAAAATAAAATTATTAACCCCTAATCTGCCGCTCCCGACATTGCCACCACTATAATAAACATATTAACCCCTAAACCGCCGCACTCACGCCTCGCAAACACTAGTTAAATATTATTAACCCCTAATATGCTGCCCCTAACATCGCCGCCACCTACCTACATTTATTAACCCCTAATCTGCTGCCCCCAACGTCGCCGCCACTATATTAAATTTATTAACCCCTAAACCTAAGTTTAACCCTAACCCTAACACCCTCTAACTTAAATATAATTAAAGGAAATCTAAATAAAAAATCCTATCATTAACTAAATAAGTCCTATTTAAAACTAAATACTTACCTATAAAATAAACCCTAAGCTAGCTACAATATAACTAATAGTTACATTGTAGCTAGCTTAGGGTTTATTTTTATTTTACAGGCAAGTTTGTATTTATTTTAACTAGGTAGAAAAGTTACTAAATACTTTTTTTTTTTAGACTTTTTTGGGGGGTTGGGGGGTTAGATTATGGATTTTTTATTTTAATGGGCAGCAAAAGAGCTGATTGCCCTTTGAAGGGCAATGCCCATACAAATGCCCCTTTAGGGGCAATGGGTAGCTTAGGTTTTTTTAGAGTTAGGTTTCTTTATTTTGGGGGGTTGGTTGGGTGGGGGTTTTACTGTTAGGGGGTACTTTGTAATATTTTTTTAGGAAAAAGCGCTGATTGCTTCAGGGCAATGCCCTACAAAAGGCCCTTTTAAGGGCTATTGGTAGTTTATTGTTAGATTAGGGGGTGTTTTTATTTAGAGGGGGCTTATTCATTTTTATAAGGGTATTAGTGTTTGTTTTTTGTAATGTTATTTTTATTTATTTTTTCTTAGTGTTAGGATTTTTTTATTTTGTAACTTAGGTTTTCTATTTTTCGTTTATTTTAATTTTTTAAAATAGTAATGTTAGGTTAATTTATAGTTTAAGCTTAGTTTTTTTTTATTTCACAGGTTTTTATTTACTTAAAGGGAGTTAGTATATTGTAACTTTAATTTAAAGTTAGTGGGGTGTTAGGTTTAGGGGTTAATAGTTTAATTTAGTGTGTCGCGATGAGGGGGGCTGGCAGTTTAGTGGTTAATATGTTTAGTTTAGTATTTGCGATGTGTGGGCCCGGCGGTTTAGGGGTAAATAGCGTAGTTTATGGTGTTAGTGTACTTTGCAACATTTTTGTTATGAGTTTTGTGAGACATTTTTGTTTCACAAAATCCATAACTACTTGTCTCTGATTGCGGAATGGATCGCGGCGGTATAAGCTATAGCACTAGAGTAATAGCCTGACAGCACAACTTGTAATACAGGCGCAATAAAAATTCCACAATCAAAAGCCATTTTTTGATTGTGGAATGGAGAGATGCGGTACAGGCTAAAACGCTTGCGGTATAGCTGTACCGCCCACGACTTGTAATACGGGAGACTTGCCATTCCGCGCGCAAAGGCCAATTTCTCAGCGGTATAGCCTTACCGCAAAACTTGTAATTTGGCCATTTATCAAATATGAATATTGCATAAATATGTTTTTTATGTTTTCAGCTACTTGACTGCAATGAGCTCCAGTGCACATATATGTATGTCTATATATATATATATATATATATATATATGTTTATATGTGCATATAAGTTTGTAAATAAACATATATATATACATATTTAGACATGTGTATGTATGTATCTCTATGTTAAAGCCCTTTGCAGGCCGAGACCTCTTATAACTTTTGACAGGACAGTGTTATTACGAATGTAGCTGTACCGTACAATGTATTTTTGATGTGTTCTGTGCAATTTTTCCGTCTCATGCAACAGTTAATAGAGCTCTGAAGTCATGCTAACCCCAAGTGCATTTCATCATTTGCGCTCAAGCAAACACATTTACTTTCAACTCATAATACGTGAGCTACTTCTATCACACGCAAAGAGTTGCGATAAACCCCTTATTACTCTCATGCAACAGCACGCCACTTGTAATCTATCCCACTGGAAGAATGTTAAAAGCAGCATTGCCAACTACATTGAAGATGTAATGTAAATAATCCCTTTAACAGTATTGAATGGATATTCAGTTTACATGTGTCAACAGAAACTCAGCACCTTATGTTACAATACAATAGTGAGACAAGGCCATAAATAATACACCTATATGACCTGGGGTATTGTGGGTATATTGTACATACTGTATGTATACACTGTATTATGTATTTGTATTATTTTGTAAAATGCTATAATATATATTTAAAGTCTTGTCTTGATTTTAAAAATAATGTTTTGCTTCTGGCATTTTTTTAGGAAGATTTTATGTTCAGGATATTAATATTTCATAGAAGACAGTACCTGCGGCTTTCTACTTTTACCAAAATGCATTTTTATAACTTTGCACTGTGTAAAAAGTGTTTTTTGAAATGGACATTTTTTTGTAATACTCTATTTTTATTGCCGATATAATTTCTCATGGTTCTGACTGTGTTTTACTTATAATATTGTGACCACGCTGTAACAAACAAGTTCTTATTTACCCTTAAGTGGAGGTTGGTGTCACTCTCTATTCTTTAGTATGTTGTATTTTTGGTTTAGTTTTGCAGGTTTCCATTGTATGTGGATATCCTGTATTTTAAAGGGACAGTAAACACCAGAATTTTTGTTGTTTAAAAAGGTAGATAATCCCTTTATTACCCACTCCCCAATTTTGCATAACCAACACAGTTCTAATAATATACTTTTTACCTCTGTGATTACCTTGTATCTATGCCTCTGCAAACTGCCCCCTTATTTCAGTTCTTTTGACAGACATGCATTTTTAGCCAATCAGTGCTTGCTCTTAGGAGCTTCACGTGCCGGAGCTCAATGTTATCTATATGAAACACATGAACTAACGCCCTCTAGTGGTGAAAAACTGTCAAAATGCTTTCCGATTAGAGGCAGTCTTCAAGTTCTAAGAAATTAGCACATGAACCTCCTAGATTTAGCTTTCAACTAAGAATACCAAGTGAACAAAGCAAAATTGGTAATAAAAGTAAATTGGAAAGTTGTTTAAAATTACATGCCCTATTTAAATCATGAAAGATTTTTTTTGACTTTACTGTCCCTTTAAGCTTCATTAAGAAAATAAGGAAGAAGTCTCCTTATGTTTCTATGCACTCTGTTTTTTTTTATAAAAGGCAATGATACCAAATGTCTAATACCTATTCTCTCTTGGCATGGACAGGACAAGAGTGCAGCTGATATTTAGGAGTGCCATTGAGTCACCCTGAATCCCTGTCAACTACAAATTAGATCAAACAGAGGAAGCAAATCATCCAGTGAACAAACATTTTGACAATGAGGTGTGACTGACAATAACATGAAACCTGGTTATCATAATGTAACCACATAAGGGGTTATTCCTACTTTGACTGTTAACCCTTTATTTTCATTCAGGTTACATTTGTCATTAAACTTTATAATCCACTGTTATCTTCCTGCAAGAGAAAATCATTATTTAGTAGGATTTATTTATTTATTGGATACATTCTGACATTTATAAATTATTCAACAGAAATATCTGGATGTCTATAACTGTCTGAAACTGTCATAGATGATAAACAGAGATCATTTTTATGTTGAGTGCCAACCTTTATGAAATTCTTGTATATCTCACTAAAATTAGTAGAACATTAATTTGAAAAGATTTATTTCAGCTAAAGCATTTTAAACAATAAGGTACTGATGCTGAATAAACAATCTGTGTCCATGACATCCACTGTTTACAAACTGTGAAGATTAAATTTTCTAGCTACCAAAATTACCACTGAGTAATCATTTGTTTCTGTGCATGAAGACTCTTTCATGTTGCAGTCTAAGGGGTATATTTATCAAAGCGTCAACCGAAAATACGCTGGAATTCCGTGCCTTAATTGTCACAAGATTGATCCGCCGTAGTTATCAAAGCATCAACATCAGCAAATGTTAACATTTGTGACCTAACATATGATCCCACGATCTCAACCCGACGCAGATCGAGGCAAGTTAAAAACTGGTGGAATTTCGAGTGGAATTATGTTCATTCGCCCTCCTATTCGACACTATTTGAAGCTCTCATGAAATTATCAAAAAATCTACATTTACACCCGCGTCTTTTCCGACTCAGCGTACCTAGTTTTCAATCCGCCACCCTTGAGGTCGCAGATGCCATAAAAGTCAATGAGAGTCTGAAAACACTGAGAGCTTCTGTTCGATGCTGCAAGAGAATAAAGCATATTACATAATAACAGTAAATTAGAGACTTTATTAAATATGTATACACTTCAAAAATCAAACTAAATTATTGCTACACATTTGGTGCACTAGTAGATATAGGGATACAAATGAAAAATACATTACTACTGATGGATTATGCTACAACTTTGTCTCCCATTACAAAGCAAGCCGAAAATACCCAAATTGTTTTTACATTTTTGCACCAAACTTGTCACACTAATAGATATAGAGATAAAAATTAAATGCAAAACATATAGCTAACTTCATTTATTTATATTTTTTAAATCTATTTGCACCATGTTTAATGTTTTCTATAGGCAAAGACAAATGTTACCAACACAAACGCCTAGATTTAGAGTTTTGCGGCCAAAGGAGTGTGTTAGCTGCTTCTAAACAACGCTGGTATTTAGAGTTCTCTGAAGGGCTGCGTTAGGCTCCAAAAAGGGAGTGTACAGGCATATTTACCGCCACTTCAACTCTCAATACCAGCGTTGCTTACGGTAGCGGCTAGCTGGAAAAACGTGCTTGTGCACGATTCCCCCATAGGAAACAATGGGGCATTTTGGGCTGAAAAAAACAACTGCAAAAAAGCAGCGTTCAGCTCCTAACGCAGCCCCATTGTTTCCTATGGGGAAACACTCTCTAAGTCTGCACCTAACACCCTAACATGTACCCCAAGTCTAAACACCCCTAACCTTACACTTATTAACCCCTAATCTGCCGCCCCCGCTATCGCTGACACCTGCATTATATTATTAACCCCTAATCTGCCGTTCCGTACACAGCTGCAACCTACATTATCCCTATGAACCCCTAATCTGCTGCCCCTAACATTGCCGACACCTATATTATATTTATTAACCCCTAATCTGCCCCCCCAACGTTGCCGCTACCTTACCTACACTTATTAACCCCTAATCTGCCGACCGGACCTCGCCGCTACTCTAATAAATGTAGTAACCCCTAAAGCTAAGTCTAACCCTAACCCTAACACCCCCCTAAATTAAATATAATTTTAATCTAACAAAATAAATTAAATCTTATTAACTAAAGTATTCCTATTTAAAGCTAAATACTTACCTGTAAAATAAACCCTAATATAGCTACAATATAAGGAATAATTATATTGTAGCTATTTTAGGATTTATAATTATTTTACAAGCAACTTTGTATTTATTTTAACTAGGTACAATAGCTATTAAATAGTTATTAACTATTTGATAGCTACCTAGTTAAAATAATTACAAAATTACCTGTAAAATAAATCCTAACCTAAGTTACAATAAAACCTAACACTACAGTATCAATAAATTAATTAAATAAATTACCTACAATTAAATAAACTAAACTAAATTACAAAAAAAACCCCACTAAATTACAAAAAATAAAAAAAGATTACAAGAATTTTAAGCTAATTACACCTAATCTAAGCCCCCTAATAAAATAACAAAGCCCCCCAAAATAAAAAAAATTCCCTACCCTAATCTAAATTAAAAAAGTTAACAGCTCTATTACCAGCCCTTAAAAGGGCTTTTGCGAGGCATGCCCCAAAGTAATCAGCTCTTTTGCCTGTAAAAAAAAAACACAATACCACCCAACCGGGCCGAAATCTTCATCCGATGGGGAAGAAGAAGACATCCAGACCGGCAGAATTCTTCATCCTATCCGGGCAGAAGAGGACATTCGGACCGGCAGACATCTTCATCCAAGCGGCATCTTCTATCTTCATCCATCCGACGAGGAGCGGCTCCATCTTCAAGACCTCCGGCACGGAACATCCTCCTTCCCCGACGACTACCCGACAAATGAAGATTCCTTTAAGTGACGTCATCCAAGATGGCGTCCCTCGAATTCCAATTGGCTGATAGGATTCTATCAGCCAATCGGAATTAAGGTAGGAAAAATCTGATTGGCTGATTGAATCAGCCAATCAGATTCAAGTTCAATTTTTCCTACCTTAATTCCGATTGGCTGATAGAATCCTATCAGCTAATCAGAATTCGAGGGACGCCATCTTGGATGACGTCATTTAAAGGAACCTTCATTCGGCGAGTAGGCGTCGGTGAAGAAGGATGGATCCGCGTCGGCTGGAAGAAGTTGGCTCCACTCCGGATGGATGAAGATAGAAGATGCCGCTTGGATGAAGATGTCTGCCGGTCCGGATGTCCTCTTCTGCCTGGATAGGATGAAGACTTCTGCCGCTCCGGATGTCCTACTTTGGTCCATCGGTGCCCGGCTGGGTGAACATGACTCAAGGTAGGGAGATCTTCAGGGGGGTAGTGTTAGGTTTATTTAAGGGGGGTTTGGGTTAGAGTAGGGGTATGTGGGTGGTGAGTTGTAATGTTGGGGGGTGGTATTGTGTTTTTTTTACAGGCAAAGAGCTGATTACTTTGGGGCATGCCCCGCAAAAAGCCCTTTTAAGGGCTAGTAAAAGAGCTGGTTACTTTTTAATTTAGAATAGGGTAGGGACCTTTATTATTTTAGGGGGCTTTTTTATTTTATTGGGGGGCTTAGAGTAGGTGTAATTAGCATAATATTATTGTAATCTTTTTTTATTTTTTGTAATTTAGTGGGGGTTTTTTGTAATTTAGTTTAGTTTATTTAATTGTATTTAATTGTAGGTAGTTTATTTATTTAATTTATTGATAGTGTAGTGTTAGGTTGAATTGTAACTTAGGTTAGTATTTATTTTACAGGTAATTTTGTAATTAAAAGTTGCCTGTAAAATAAATATAAATCCTAAAATAGCTACAATATAATTATTTGTTATGTTGTAGCTATATTAGGGTTTATTTTACAGGTAAGTATTTAGCTTTAAATAGGAATACTTTAGTTAATAAGATTTAATTTATTTCTTTAGATTAAAATTGCATTTAACTTAGGGGGGTGTTAGGGTTAGACTTAGCTTTAGGGGTTAATACATTTATTAGAGTAGCAGCGAGGTCCGGTTGGCAGATTAGGGGTTAATAAGTGTAGTTAGGTAGCGGCGACGTTGGGGGGGAAGATTAGAGGTTAATAAATATTTTTAGGTGTCGGCGATGTTAGGGGCAGCAGATTAGGGGTTCATAGGGATAATGTAGGTGGTGGCGGTGTGCAGTCGGCAGATTAAGGGTTAAAAATATTTATTATAGTGGTGGAGATGTGGGGGGACCTCGGTTTAGGGGTACATAGGTAGTTTATGGGTGTTAGCCCAGAAAGCTCTTAACTACTGACTTTTTTCTGCGGCTGGAGTCTTGTCGGTAGAGGGTCTACTGCTCACTTCAGCCAAGACTCTAAATACCGGCGTTAGGAAGATCCCTTTGAAAAGATAGGATACGCAATTGACGTAAGGGGATCTGCGGTATGGAAAAGTTGTGGCTTGAAAGTGAGCGTTAGACCCTTACCTACTCGACTCTAAATACCAGCGGGCAGCCAAATCCAGCGTTAGGACCCCTTAACACTGCTTTTGACGGCTACCACAGAACTCTAAATCTAGGCGTAAGTTATTTAATAGCATTCCCTTTCTGTCATTTTTTGCAATGGTGATACGCTACATTATTCTTCAATTCACTATGCAAATATTTTTTAACCAAGGATAGCAAGAGAACGAAAACCGTGGCATGCAAAATACATTGAAATTAATTTAAAATGGCATTCAATTCTGTGCAGGTTCACCAGCTGTAATAAATGCAGGTGTAATAAATGCAGGTGTATTGTTTGTGCAAATCAATAAATTACTTATGCACAACACATAAGTATTTAGGTATGGATGAAATCTGAACTCTGATTTTCTGTGTTTGAATGGCAGCGTCGTGGAGGCTTAAAAGGTCAGTAATAATATTTTTTTGTAAAATAACATATAACACTGTTTTCATTCTCTTGCTATTCTTTGTTGGAAGTAGAATGCCATTTTAAAGTCATTTCTATGTATTTTGCATGACACTATTTTCCTTTCTGCATGCTAAATACATTGAAATTACTTTAAAATGGCATTATCAATCCCACAAAGGATAGCAAGACATTTTAAACGGTTGCGCAAATTATTGCATTTCATAATGTTCTACATTGCATTCTCTTTCTAAGTTATGTTTGGCAATGTTAATACACCACATTGTTCTTTAATATGGTATTTCAAAAACACAGTAATCACTGACCTTTTAAGCCTCCACAACGCTGCCATCCAAACACAGAAAATCAGAGTTATGATTACAACCATAGCTAAATACTCATGTGTTGTGCATAAGTAATTTACAGCCAGATTACGAGTTTTGCGTTATGAGCGGCTCGGTAATAATTTGCAAGTTATTGTCACCGCTTTCCTCCCTATAGTGCTGCTAGTGCAGGTTTGTAAAAACCCAGCGTTAGCAGGCAATATGGCAGAGTTCCATACCGCACACAAAATACCAGCGCTGCTTTGAGCTGGTTTTATGTGCTCGGGCACGATTTCCCCATACACATCAATGGGGAGAGCCGGCTAAAAAAAAAGCCTAACACCTGCACTAAAGGAGCTTAAAGCTCTATAACGCAGCCCTATTGATTCCTATGGGGAAAGAAAAGTTATGTTTACACCTAACACCCTAACATAAACCCTGAGTCTAAACACCCATAATCTGCCGCCCCCGACATCGTCGACACCTACATTACACTTATTAACCCCTAATCTGCTGCCCCGACATCGCCAACACCTACCTACACTTATTAACCCCTAATCTGCAGCCTCCAATGTCGTTGCTACCTACCTACACTTATTAACCCCTAATCTGCTGCCACAAACATCGTTGCTACCTACATTACTCTTATTAACCCCTAATCTGCCGCCCCCAATGTCGTTGCTACCTACCTACACTGATTATCCCCTAATCTGCCGCCCCAATGTCGCCACCACTATACTAAAGTTATTAACCCCTAAACCTAACCTTAAGTCTAACCTTAACCCTAACACCCACTAACATTAACATAATTAAAATAAATCTAAATAAAAATTACAATTAATACCTAAATAATTCCTATTTAAAACTAAATACTTACCTATAAAATAAAACCTAACCTAGCTACAATATAACTAATAGTTACATTGTAGCTATCTTAGGTTTTATTTTTATTTTACAGCTAAGTTTGTATTTATTTTAACTAGGTAGACTAGTTAGTAAATAGTTATTAACTATTTACTAACTACCTAGTTAAAATAAATACAAATTTACCTGTAAAATAAAACCTAACCTGTCTTACACTAACAAATTTACCTGTAAAATAAAACCTAACCTGTCTTACACTAACACCTACCATTACACTACAATTAAATCAATTACATTAATTAAATGCAATTAACTAAATTAGAAAAAAAAATAACACTAAATTACACAAATTAAAAAAGAAATGATCAAATACTTAAACTAATTACACTTAATCTAATAGCCCTATCAAAATAAAAAGCCCCCCAAAATAAAAAAAACCCTAGCCTAATCTAAACTGCCAATAGCCCTTAAAAGGGCCTTTTGTAGGGCATTGCCCCAAAGAAATCAGCTCTTTTACCTATAAAAAAAAAATACAAACAACCCCCCAACAGTAAAACCCACCACCCACACAACCTAACTCCCCAAATAAAATCTTATCTAAAAAACCTAAGCTCCCCATTGCCCTGAAAAGGGCATTTGGATAGGCATTGCCCTTAAAAGGGCATTTAGCTCTTTTTCATTGCCCAAAACCCTAATCTAAAAATAAAACCCACCCAATAAACCCTTAAAAAAACATAACACTAACCCCCGAAGATCCACTTACAGTTTTTGAAGACTGGACATCCATCCTCATCAAGCCGGGAGAAGTCTGCATCCAAGCGGGCAGAAGTCCTCAACAAAGCTGGGAGAAGTCTTCATCCAAGCAGCAAGAAGTGGTCCTCCAGGCGGGCAGAAGTCTTCATCCAGACGGCATCTTCTATCTTCATCCTTCCAACACAGAGCGGCTCCATCTTCAAGACATCCGGCATGTCATTATAATTTACAGTTTCTCCTGTTCTTAAGAAGATCTAGGGAAAGGCAGATGTTGATGGCTGCAGTTGTGCGACAACGAAGACGCCAGTGGGTGCCGAGGGTGTTCCTGCCTAGGGTTGGTCTCCATGCCCTCAGTGACTGAGAGGTGATTCATAGATTTCGACTAAGTAGGGCCTCTATTGAGAGGCTCTATGTCGAAATCAAGGACTCTATTGAGCCACTCACTGCAAGGACTAGGGCAATCCCTGGGATGGTGAATTTACTATGGGTCCTCTATTTTTTGGCAACTGGATCATTCCAGGCTGTGGCAGGTCTAGATGTAGGTATGAACCAGGCAACCTTCTAATGTCTATAAGAAAACAAAGTTTGAGAATAAATTTTCATGAAGGAAACCTTCTTCTGAAAATGTGGATAAAAAATGTTAGTTGCCCTAAGAATATTAATTCTAAATCACAATTTTCTACTATATCTACCTCATTTGGTTGAAGTCGACTTTTACTTCCTGCAAGTGTTTTTATTGCGTGTTACCCTTTTTAAATATAACTAATAAAGTTGATATATTTTAAAACCTATGTACACTAAGCCCAGATGTATGAGGGTAGAGTGCTTTCTGGTTAGTATCCTGTCCAGCTTTCTTGCTGGAATTGTTCATGTATATGTTTCTTTTTGATACTCAGCACCTATACACAATCTATATATTAAAGGAAAGCAAACAAAAAGCAGCGCTTCATCAATAAAACATGAGATGTAACAGTGTTACCAGTAGTCTTAAAAACAGACTAATCCTCTGTGAAACTTAGAGGGATACGAGTGTTTCCACC
Organism: Bombina bombina; assembly: GCF_027579735.1. Classification (NCBI taxonomy): domain Eukaryota; kingdom Metazoa; phylum Chordata; class Amphibia; order Anura; family Bombinatoridae; genus Bombina; species Bombina bombina. Next base: position 439,524,936 of record NC_069500.1, read on the forward strand.
CACAGTTCAGGTTCTTTCAGATCGATCCTAATGCAGCCGCTCTCTGTCCTGTGTCTCTCTCCCCACACTGGATAATGACGTGATGCAAAAAAACTGTGAAGTAAGAACAGCGCAGAAGAACCGAGATTCAAGGTAGCAGTTTTATTAGCACATACATATGACACAGTACAAATCCTACTTACAAACGGTAGGTAAAAAAGAGCCTTTCACAATCTATGATGTGAACAATTGTTTATCCGGAAACAAGGAAGCCCACAGCCAGCTTGTATGTCTCACTGTTCCGTCTGAGAGCTGCACACGGCTTGGGTCACGATGGGAGGCTTTATCCGATCCCTTCTTAGAAGTGTAAGTAGCTCGATGCGTTTCCCCCGGTGTACACCCGGGCTTTATCAAGCTTTATCAACACTGGGGGAAACGCTTCGAGCTACTTACACTTCTAAGAAGGGATCGGATAAAGCCTCCCATCATGACCCAAGCCGTGTGCAGCTCTCAGACGGAACAGTGAGACATACAAGCTGGCTGTGGGCTTCCTTGTTTCCGGATAAACAATTGTTCACATCATAGATTGTGAAAGGCTCTTTTTTACCTACCGTTTGTAAGTAGGATTTGTACTGTGTCATATGTATGTGCTAATAAAACTGCTACCTTTAATCTTGGTTCTTCTGCGCTGTTCTTACTTCACAGTTTTTTTGCATCACAATCTATATATTAGATAATATATGAAATTATATTTTGCATATCTAAATATAGTGTCACCGCGAATTATTAAGAGTGGAGCCATTGTCCATTTCCTAAACCTTCTCACATCATCTGAAGGTTGTCCTGAATACCTTACACCAATGCCTAGACCATCATGTCCACTTCCCCAATACATCTGAGGAGTGGCATGCTGTCAAGCTCCAGTTCTATCATCTGGCTTGATCGCCAAGAGTATTGGGTGCCATAGATTGCACACATGTATTGGTGCAGCCTCCCAGGGGTAGAGAGGAGCCATACTGGGATAGGAAGCACAACAACTCACTGAATATCCAGGTCATCTGCGACGCCAGGTTGAGGATCATAAGCGTACGCTCTGGAATCCCTGGCTGCAACCACGGTTCCTTCATCCTCTGGAATTCTGCCATCTACCATCGCTTCCAGGAGGGACAAATGCCAGAGGGAATCCTGATAGGCAAATATCTCTTATATACTCAAACATATTTATATTATATATTTTATTAATTCTGATTGCTAATATCAATGCTCTATATCTTTTACGCAGGTGATTCTGGATATTCGTGTCTTCCGTGGCATTTCACACATGTCCACAACCCCAACAGAGTGGAAGAGGTGTGCTACAATGAGGCACACATTGCCACCAGATTGGTGATTGAGCGCACCTTTGGCGTATTGAGGAACCATTTCCGCTGCTTGGACATCTCCGGTGGGGTTCTTCAGTACGCCCCCTCCAAAGTCTCCTTAATTTTTTTGATTTGCTGTATGTTGCACAACATTGTCCTAACAATCCCTGATATAGATCTGAAGAGCTTGGATGTCCACGAGTATGGTAAACATCTGCCTCCATTACAGGAGAATGATGCTGGTGGAGTCCAAGCTCGAGCAGACTATATTCAGTTGGTTTTTGGGCAATAATGTTGACAGTGCAACATACAGTATTTTTTATTTATTCATATTTACTTTACAATATACTTTTTAATCCAAAAGATGCTATATTTAGGATTATGTTTTAGCAAGAATTGTCATTTAAATATCTACAAAATGATATTGTATATCACCATCTTGCCATTGATTGAAAGTGGTTAATTTTGTCGATCTTGCAATTGTTCAATGTAAAGTTTTTGAAAAACAGATGTTTATTAAAATATCTTCAAATAAAAAATGTTTGGGTGTACAATACCATTTTTAACTCTGTGTTTACCTTCTAGCTAGGCTTTAGCAAACTTCCCCCTTATTTCAGTTCTTTAGACAGACTTGCATTTTAGCCAGTCACTGTTAACTTCAGGGTAACTTAACGTGCATGAGCTCAATGTTATCTATATAAAACACATTATCTAATGTCTAGTGGTCTAAATGATTTCAGAATAGAGGCAGTCTTCAAGGTCTAAGAAATTAGCATATGAACCTCCTAGGCTTAGCTTCCAACTAAGAATACAAAAAGAACAAATCACAATTAGTGATAAAAGTAAATCTTAATTTTTAATAAAATTAAATTTTCAATTTAAATTTTGAAATATTTGTTTGGTACTTCACTGTCCCTTTAAATAACTTAATATTTCACCCATAACCAAAAATTGTATTCATTCGATTGCTATCATTTGTTGAAGGAGCAGCAATGCACTACAGGTTTAGAAATTAATACATGTGTAATCCAATTACTCTTTACTGTGTGTGTGTATGTATATATGTATATATATATATATATATATATATATATATATATATATATATATATATATATATATATATATATATATGTAAATACGAAAAGTACCAGCATGCTCTATTCACAATTCTTAAGTCTGGGGTGCACTCAGAATATCCATATGAGAAAGTAAAAAAATAGAGGCACTCGCCGTGAGCAAAAAAAAGCGTGTTTAATCACATATTCTTAGAGTATTAAGTACTAAGTACTAGTACTAAGAATATGTGATTAAACATGGGGGTTTTTTTGCTCACGGCGAGTGCCTCTATTTTTTTACTTTCTTATATACATATATATAATACACAGAGAAAGTCCTGCACTCATTTGCAATCTCTCATCTTTGATTTTGTAAAAAAAATTGAAGGTTTATTTACCTCTGCACCCTTCACTTCTTCACAGTTTGTTGGATTGAGAGCTTACATTGTGTGGCAGTTTTAGGGGGACATAGGTTTTGGAATGGACCTTGACGAGAGGAACCTGTGCTTGTACCATTTTTCTAAATGCTGTAACTAACCCTTGAATTATTTATTTTCATTTAGCTGAGAGATTGTGAGTGAGTTATGTATTTTCTCTATGTGTTTCTTTAAAAATGTCTTTATGATTTTTCACTATTGTACTTGCGCACAGGCTTGTCTGTGCTTAAAGGGACAGTCAACACTAGAATTTTTTAATTTTAAAATATAGGTAATTCCTTTTATTAACCATTCCCCAGTTTAGCATTACCTCTGTGATTAACTTTTATCCAAGCATATTCTGACAGCCCCCTGATAAAAAGACATTTTCTTTATAATTTATTGACTTTCATTTTAGCAAATTAGTGGAGTGTCTACCACAATCCATGGGCATGATCACAATGTTATCTATATGGTTTTCATAAACTAGCTCTCCCCTGTTGTGATGAGCAAATAAACAACATTAGCAAGGGTTAATAGCTGCAGATCAGTAGGGGTAATGTCAGGACAAAATTGTCCAGAATGCGTGTCTCATGCGATAAGCAACAGCAAAAGTTTGTTAATGTGCAATGTTTAGAAGCAAGTGTCTCAAAAGTCTGTAGGGATTACAGTCATCAACAAGGAAACCACTTAGCAAGGAGAGCTGGAGCCGTTCTGGGCATAGTGGCAATTGGCAAAGTACTTCCATAGGTATTAGCCAAAGTCTTTTAAGGTATATACTGCATCTTCCTTTTGTCACTCACGTGTTCTTATGGTCAGTGGCTAGTGTATTTGTGGAGATATAGTAGTCAGTGCTGTGCATCCATTCGCAAATTTACCAAGACCGCTCCGTATTCAGCTGTACACACTGGAGTCAGGTGCTCACATCACGTGAGCCAGTCAGCCAATGCCAATGCGCATTTCACCCCCTCGTCTATTGGTGGGACGGGGCTTCATCAGGGCCTATATATAAATTACATTTTTGCATGTTTGCATAGACATTTTTATGTCATATCCTTTTTTATATTTTTTAACATAACAAAATTAAAAGGCAAAAACTACATTAATTTCACTCAAATACAAAACAAAACAGGCCCAGGAATTCTTTGTTTAAGCTGTCTTTTTTAGTTTTCTCTATTTAAATTAAAAGTTATTTTGCAATTTTGTTATAATTTCTCTAGTTCTAAATTTTCATTAAGAAACATTTGACTTAGAATTAAAATTCATTTTTGTCATTAAACATATTCTATCTGTCTGTCTATCTATCTATCTATCTATCTATCTATCTTTCTATCTATCTTAAATCTATCTATCCATCTATAGCTATAAAGATCTATCTGAAAATGATGGATAGCCTTGCTCTATAACTTGAAGATGAAGTATTTAATGTTTGGTGCAACTTTAACAAACATATATTGATGAAATGTAAGTACTGACCCCGTGGAACTGCAGAGAACATTGGCAGATAGCCAGTATCACTTTTGCAACTTATATTGTGCCGTTTGTCTAAAGGTCTAATGGCCTTTCAGGGAGATTATTAGCTCTCTAGGGTTCTTTACTGACCTTGGTGAGCAACGATCAGCATTATTTTTGATGGAGAATTACTACGCTCTGTACTTAGAGATCACAGGTCATCTGCTAATTCACTCTACTCATTCTTTGAAAAGCACACAGAAAGTAATCTCTAAAATGGGAGCAGAGACAGGTCAGTTTCTAAATGCTTATATGCTTTTTATAACCTGAAAGAATACACAAGGGTTTTTTCTTTATTGATTTATACCTTGTTTTAATGGGGAAACTCCGTACGTAAGCCATGCAACTTTAATAAAGAATGAAAAGAAACATCTACCAATCCTTGGGGAAATATTTTGTTTATAATACTTATCCAAAATTTCAAAGGTCAAAAAGGACTCGTGAGAGAACTGGTCACATAATCTATACAATTAACTTGAAAGAAACTTCTTTGTCAGTTTGTCTTTTGTTTTTTCCTAACAATAGAAATCCACATACAAAATTGATGCTGACAGTTGACTGATATTATATTCAAATAGTGCATAATAGTTAAAACCTAAACATACAAAAGGCACATGCTATGTGCCCCATTTATCAACTCACGGATGGACAAGATTCCTTACTATCCTCACCTGTTCGCATTTGACATTGTAGAAGTATTTCCTTGAGCAGCACAACCCCTACTCTCATGTGACTAATCACGCGAGAGCAGGACTTGTCATTAACAGAGCCTCTATCTTCCCACCATTTGGGCTAGAGGGACAAGTGACCCCTCATTTGTCCCCCACAACAGATATAAAAACTTGAGACCTCTTGTTTGAAAACAAAAATCCTGGGCCTAGATTACAAGTTTTGCGTTAGAGGCTGTGCAGTGCAAATGAGCAGTTTTGTCTCACCGCTCACTTACATGCAGCGCTGGTATTACAGGTTTTCAGAAACCCATTGTTAAAAGACAAGAAGTGAAAGTTGAGCAAAATTTTGCTCATTACCGCACTCCAATACCAGTGCTGCTTAAGTTAGCGGTGAGCTGGTCGTACGTGCTCATGCATGATTTCCCCATAGGAATCAACGGGGAGAGCCGGCTGAAAAAAAGTCTAACACCTGCAAAAAAGCAGTGTAAAACTCCTTAACGCAGTTCCATTGATTCCTATGGGGAAATAAAATGTATGTCTACACCTAACACCCTAAAATTAACCCAGAGTCTAAACACCCATAATCTTACACTTATTAACCCCTAATCTGCAGCCTCAACATCGCTGACACCTGCATTATATTATTAACCCCTAATCTGCCGCTCCGGACACCGCTGTCACCTACATTATACTTATGATCCCCTAATCTGCTGCCCCCAACATCGCTGACACCTACATTATATTTATTAATCCCTAAACTGCCACCCCCAATGTCGCCGCAACCTACCTACATTTATTAACCCCTAATCTGCTACCCCCAACATCGCCACCACTATATTAAAGTTATTAACCCCTAAGTCTAACCCTAACACCCCCTAACTTAAATATAATTACAATAAATCTAAATAAATATTACTATCATTAACTAAATTATTCCTATTTAAAACTAAATACTTACCTGTAAAATAAACCCTACGCTAGCTACAATATAACTAATAGTTACATTGTAGCTAGCTTAGGGTTTATTTTTTTTTTACAGGCAAGTTTGTATTTATTTTAACTAGGTACAATAGTTATTAAATAGTTATTAACTATTTAATAATTACCTAGCTAAAATAAAGACAAAGTTACCTGTAAAATAAAATCTAACCTAAGTTACAATAACACCTAACCTAACCCTATAATTAAATAAATTAACTAAATTAAATACAATTACCTAAATTAAATTAAATTAGCTAAAGTACAAAAAAAACAAACACTAAATTACAGAAAATAATAAACAAATTACAGATATTTAAACAAATTACACCTAATCCAATAGCCCTATCAAAATTAAAAAGCCCCCCAAAATAAAAAAAAAACCTAGCCTAAACTACTAATAGCCTTTAAAAGGGCCTTTTGCGGGGCATTGCCCCAAAGTAATCAGCTCTTTTACCTGAAAAAAATACAAACAACCCCCCCAACAGTAAAACCCACCACCCACACAACCAACCCCCCAAATAAAATACATTTGGATGGGCATTGCCCTTAAAAGGGCAGTTAGCTCTATTGCAGCCCAAAGTCCCTAACCTAAAAATAAAACCCACCCAAAACACCCTTAAAAAACCTAACACTAACCCCCTGAAGATCGACTTACCGGGAGAAGTCTTCATCCAAGCCAGGCCGAAGTCCTCAACGAAGCAGGGAGAAGTCTTCATCCAAGCTGGGCGAAGTGGTCCTCCAGACGGGCAGAAGTCTTCATCCAGACGGCATCTTCTATCTTCATCCATCTGGCTCTCAGCGGGTCCATCTTCAAGACATCCGACGCGGAGAATCCTCTTCATCCCACGACTAAAGCTGAATGACGGTTCCTTTAAGTGACATCATCCAAGATGGCGCCCCTTCAATTCTGATTGGCTGATAGAATTCTATCAGCCAATCGGAATTAAGGTAGAAAAATTGCTAATGGCTGATGCAATCAGCCAATAGGATTGAAGTTCAATCCTATTGGCTGATCCAATCAGCCAATAGGATTGAGCTTGCATTTATTTCCCCTCCTCATAACAACATGTCATAATACCCTGCATTTGAAAAAGTGAGGTTTCATGACTCAAATAAGGGGTTTCATGTTATTGTAGCTAAAAATAGATCACTATACTGTAGTTAGTCTGATAACATGGTAGTAACTGCTAGCCTCATTTATTTCTTCTGTTATTGTACTGATGTTAGAGCTAATAGAACATAGTCTGAACAAATCAAAACATTTAAGAATCAAACTAAATGGGAAACTAAGAGAATGTAAAAATAGTTGACAATTTGTGAAATTAAATTTAAAATGGCTTTTGGTACAACTATTTTATGTTATTTTGTTAAGCCTTTTTAATAGTTTTTGCTTTGCTGAGTGATTTTGGAAAGGGTTAGGAACATGCATATAGTTTCAAAATGATCCTCTGGGAATTCATGAATGTAATTTATTATTTTTTTGTAATATTTGTATGGTTTGATAATTTACACCTACTTATTTTCTGCATAATTTGCAAGATGGTAAATTGTGATAAAATAATTGTTCTCTTTTCTGTTTTTTTTTTAATTGATCCATAAAGTGTAAAATCATAAATGTAGCTGTTTTGGGAAGGTGAACTGATGCTATATGTGGGACAATAAAATGTGTGTTTGAAATATTTTTGAAATAATGACTCCCATGCTGCTATTCACTATGTTTACCACAGGAAATAACACAAGAAATTACCTTTCTTTGCATTTAATATTGTAGTGTTTTTTTATATCTTATTTCTGCAAACTAGTTATTTTTTAAAATTGCTTGGTCTGCTGAAATAAAATGAGGTATAATTTGAGTGGGTACCTTACAGGAAAAAAGTTAAAATGTATGTGTAAATGCACTGAAGGCCAAAAAACTAAAAAACACCTTTAACACAGGAGTGTTTAAAATGGCTCAGCAGTGAAAGGGTTAAGTATGTGAATGTAATACATACATTACAATATATTTTTTTTTATTTCAAAATCATATAAAACTAATACATTAAATATTGAAATAAAATATATGCAGTAAAATGTATTGTTTAATCTAATTAAAAAACGTAACAATTGTTCAGGAAAAATCGTATTTTATGTAAAAATTTAAATTTATATTGAAATTGTGCAGGAAAAAAATATTTAAGGTGCACAGTAGAAATTGTAATAAAATCACACTGCAGAAGTAAAAAATGCTATGCAATTTGTATTTATAATATGAAATTCAAAGAGTTATACTTTCCATATTGTAAAATGAGTTTCCTTGTCTCTGCTAATGGTATTACCCTCATAACATTAATTAACCTGCATATGAAAATAGAGTGCACTGAAACTGATTAATCGGATTTGTATTGCTGCAGGATTTATTTTTTAAATTGTGCCCCTGCTAACTTCACTCTCCCCAGCAAATTTTCCCTATCCAGAGAGCTTGCAGGGACATCCTCTTTTTTTTTAAGAATTCCCTGAGGGCAATCCCTGCTAGTGTCAGTGTGGCTTTTCACGTATGACCCGTTAAAGTTTTAATAATCAGGCAGCAATACAATTACAACTTCCTGAGGGTTCAAATATCAATATTATAATAGGAGTACAATACTGATATTCTAACTCCTCTACTAAAGCAAGAAAAATTTAGTATTAAAAAATATATGATTTTTTTTCAGATATACCATTTGATAAACCTTTCTAAAGTATTAGAATGTAATTCCATAAATGCTTTATTTGCCAGTAGGAGACTGTTTTCTTATTTGGCATTATTTTAACTGTTAGGGGTAAATGTACCTCATGTTCTGGTTATGCTGGGACCCGATGTGCAGTGGTAGTAGAGAGAAGTTTTTGCAAGTAGCAAAATAGAACAGGTCTGGGTAAAATAAGAAGTCTGTCCGATCAGTAACAGAACAGATAAAAGGCAAAAGAGCAGTCCAGATAGCCAAGCCAGGGGTCAATTCCAGTGATCAGTCCAATCAGCAAGCACAGCAGGTAAGGACAAGGCAAAAGAGCAGTCCAGATAGCCAAGTCATGGGTCAGGGATACAAAGACAAATAGGGTACAAGGGATAACAGAAAACACAGAATGTCAGGAAACACAGACAAGTGCAGCAATGATATAGAGGCTGAGAGGAGAAGACCCTCAGAGTGATAAACTACACAAAGATGGACAGATCTCACACAAGGCACAGCAGACTGAACCTATCTATGTCCAGCACAATACACTGCTTCTCACTACTGCTCATTTCCAGGAGCAGGGGATAAAGGGGTTTTATATATATATATATATATATATATATATATATATATATATATATATATATATATATATATATATATATATATATATATATATATATCTCAAACAAAAGGAGTTTAAATAGCACTTCTGAGGAACTCAGAAGGACTACTGGGAGGCCCTACTTAATATCTATATTATCAGTAAAGCAGCTGTTAAATATAATAGTTTGGATGATAGGTAAGCCCTCGCTTCTAATCATTAAATAAAATATAAGTAAAAAAGGGGATATGATTTTCACAGCGCTAAACTATTATATATTGCATGAATTACAACATTTAAATTGCTCTAAACATTCATATAACTAAATAAATACAAATTGATGTAGTATATGTCTTCAAATAAGCTAGAAATCTCTATAGAAAGTAATACTTGTAAATACACGTTTGTTAAAAACAGTGCAATAAAAAACCATATAGTAAGTTGTATTATAATTCTAATAGATGTATGTTGCCCGAGGATTTAGGCAAATAAAATGGAATCTCTCTCTCTGTTTATACACATAAATATTAAAAAAATGAAGTTGAGCTCTGAATTATATACTGGTATCACAAGAAAAAAAACTAGAGATATAAACGTCAAATAAAGAATAATAAATAATAATAATAAAAAGCTACAGCAAAGGTCTTTCTTGTTTTATGCAAGAGTAGATAGAAAACTGCTTCTTGTGTAGGGCTCGTATTAGCTACTTACAAAATAGACCCTCAATCTTATGAGGTAAGGGTAGAGGGCAACAGACAACTGAAACGTAGCTTCACTTGCAAATACCACTGAAAAATATATTTGTATACATTTTTAAAAAGTATATTTAATATACTCATTATTTCCTAGCCTTAATAAACTATATGTTCAATGAATGGCCTGTCCAATCTAACTGAGCATGTATTTACAAGTCCAAACATGGGGTATATTGATTTAGTATGTAATCCTATACATTCTAAATATTAGGTCTATGCATAACATTAAATCTATATAGTATACCTATCTGATGTATGCTTCCATACAATTCTACTTATAATATTCCAAAAGATGTACTTAAAAAGTCATATTTTTATGAGTGGACTAGTAGTATAAACCAATAATTTCAGTATGACAGTCAATCTTTCAGAAACCCTAACAATATTTAATTTCATATTTTGCTGTTATATTGCTAAAGTTTTGAGTATATCTCTAAATATCATACGTACCTGCAATAGAGTTATGTAGCAATTCAATCATGCGGCCAAAAGGTGTAGTCACGTAATATTTCATACATTAATTTGGCACCACGATGGCCAGATGTGGGAGCATCATTGGCATGTTTAAGAATGAGACCTTAGAACTGAGTAGGTACCACCCATTGTTAGATACCTGTTTTGGAGGTTCTAATTAACAAACCACCCTGTAACTTGAATTGTGATTTGGACTTCATTAAGCTCCTAAGATCTTCCTTGCCGATGCAGTCCTCTTTTGAGATGGGTTTGTTTTTAGGATTTTCTATATGTTTATAGAAAGTATCTATAATTGGATCTTCCTTTTGACTAGTGATCAGGTCCTCACTAGGAGAATCCTGACTCCATTGTACCAGATTAGGCTCATCCTGTTGTTTAGCCTGATTTCTGTTAATGAGCTCTACATGAATTGCACCCATTAAGGGGTGAATATTGAGGAGCTCTCCAGTTATTGCTCCTTGTTTGGCTAATGTATCTGCAAGATCATTGCCTTCCTTATCAGGACCTTGAGTTCTGTAATGACCCTTGGACTTTTTCCAATGTATGGTTAACCTATTGGAAGCCACTAACATCAATTTTGCAGAACAACTTGCCATGTTTGACTGATTTGTTGTTAGTTTTCTGCATGCCATTTCTTTTCCAAGTTGGCAGGTATTCAACAAAACTGTCACGCACATAATTTGAGTCAGTAATGATCACAAATTCATGAATACCTTGTTTAATAGTAAAGTGACCGTGTTTTTTTAAGAGAAGCAGTTAGTTCTGCAACTTGACTGGATCTTGGTCCAATGTTGAAACCTACAGAAATACTTGGGAATCCATTTGCCCAAGTAATACCAATGCCAGCGACCAATCTGCACTCATTATCAATAGTTGCATGGTAAGAACAACCATCAACATATACCCAAGGTAATGTTCGACAGTGGTCCTCATTGTATATTTTATATGGGGAAAGCAATTGTTCCTCCAGGAAATCATCTTCTAATAACTCTTCCCCATGATCCTTAGCAGTACTGTCATGGAGCTCAGCAAGCCCCTGTGCGACTGGATTCTTTTTGTTTTGCTTATAGAGAATTTCTAAAGGCCAGCCTTGTAAGGAAAGAGTCCAAGCTGTTATGCGGCTATTAGACAGGTTCCCATCTCTTATTTTCTTACTTTGCAAATATAGCAAAGGCTAGTGGGTTGTTTCTACAATAATTTTCTTGCCCTGTATATAGCTGCAGAAATTTTGTAGATCCCATAAAGTAGATAAGAGGGCTTTTTCACAATCGCTAAATTTTATTTCTACTGGGGATAAAGTTTTGCTCGAATAAGAAATAACTTTGCTTAAACTATCATGTTTTTGGTATAAAACAACACTCATGCTTATATCTGTGTAACCTGTTTCTAAGTAGAAAGGCTTACCACCTTCAGGGTAGGCTAAGCAAGGTGCTTGAGTGAGTTTTCTCTTCAGCTCTCTTATGTCTGTCTCTTAAGCCTCAGTCCAGTGCCATATCACATCCTTCTTTAGAAGATGTAGCAGTGGTTTATCTAATTCTGCATAATTATCAATAAATTTGCGAGAATAATTTGTCATACCCAGGAATAATCTTAATTCCTTTAAGTTAGTTGGGTTCTTAGAATTTATTATAGCTTCCACCTTTTTCTTTGGAGGATTTAACCCTTCAGATGTAACATCATGTTTTAAGAAGTTTACATGAGTGTGGCACCATTGAGCTTTTTGTATGGATAATTTGACACCTGCCCTTTTAAGTTTGCTGAGGACGTGTTTAAGTTCTGTGATGTGTTTTTTAAAGACTGTGCTTTTGATTAACACATCATCAACATAAGATAAGGTTCCTCTTTCAAGTGCATCAGGCATAGCCTTATGCATGAATACAGTTAATTTATGTCCTGAATTTATGTATCCAAACGGGAGCCGAGTGAATGCATATTGGACCTTTTGGAATAAGAATGATAGCTTATACTGGCCTCCTTGTGTACCTTTATGGTCCAGGATCCCTGTGCACAATCAATGGCAGTGAATATCTTAGATCCCTGCATTTGCGCTAGGCACTGGTCAATGTATGGCACAGGCCAGCCAGACATATTTACTTGTTTGTTTAGCTGTCTTAAATCGGCACACAAACACCATTGTCCATTGGGCTTAAGAATATCGAGAATAGGATTATTGTAAGAGCTATGCCCCTGTCTGATGATACCCCTTCCTTCCAAGTTCCTTATGATTTCTTCAAGAGAACCATATGAGGCTAAAGGGAGTCTGTATTGTTTAACAAATACAGATGGTGCATTGGGATCTGTTTGGATTATTGCAATGTGCAGGTCTGTAGTCCCCCAGTCATAAGAATCCCTAGCAAAAATATTTTTGCACTACATCAGGAGTTCTCGTAGCTGTTGGCGTTCATCATCACTGGAACAGCCATTAGCTAAGGAGATTTTCTCTTTGACTATTTGATTAAAACCAGGAAAGATTTCAGGCTGCCCTATCTCATTCTGTGTATTGGGGTATTCTTGTTCTCTGATAAAATACCAGGGAGTCTTATTCAATTTTACAGATGCCTTCCTCTGAGCTGAAAGGAAAAATAGACTGAATTGTGAATAATCCTTCTGGCATGGATGCAAAGGATTGTTCTATTAACTGTTCTTCAGTTAAGTACCTTTCAGGTATTAGCCCAATTACATTATTCTGGAATCCAAAAGTGTAATAACTGGATTCCAGAGCATATCCTATGGTAGTTCTCTTGGATAAGGTGATACCCTGTGGGGTCATGCTATGCAGAATACATGTATTGGGATATTTCTAATATTTATCATAGTAGTATGGGTCATTGTTATACCCATATTATGCATTCTCTCTGTGATGCAAATTAGTGCTTCAGAAGTTTTTTATTATTGGCACCTTTTTACCTGTAAATATAAGAGAAATTACTTACTTTCCCGAGGTTGTGCTAGCTTCAAAGGTCAATTTTAGACTGCATGTCTGCTGTCTTCGAAGGGAGTCTATGGTGAACCTAACTTTTTAGACAGGAAACCCATATATGAGCACACAAACCAGAGAACTCCATATTCTAAAATTACTTTGAAGTGGCCCATCAGTTTTATCTATACAAATGTCTGCTCCTTTGTTCTCTGATGTGTAACCAGAAAAAGGGGGGTTTATTTCTGAGTTTAGCTTCCAAATCTTGACAAATGGATTTGCATTTAGCAATGCTCAGTTCATTTCATAGCATATTGAAATACAACACATATTATCTGTTGAGATATATATATATATATATATATATATATATATATATATATATATATATATATATATATATATGTTGAGTATTACTCACCAATACCCTGACAGAAGAGAAGGCAGAACATGGAAATAAATATAAAAGGACAAACAAGAGAGGGGGAGAAAGAGAGATGAATGAGAAATAGAGTCAGAAGAGAAAATGGAGAGAGAGAAGAGAAAGGAGGATTAGATAGGAGAAAGTGAGAGAAAAAGGGGATAGTGAGATTGAAGCAAGAGTAAGGAACTTGCAGTTGTTGAAGAGGTTTTGCGGGTTAGAATGTCCATCTGTGCCTGGAGAAAGTTGATGAACAAGGCCGCTATACTACCAAAAACTAACATCCCTGGGGCAGAAATAGAAAACAAAGAAAGCACGTTTTCTATATCCCTCTGCGAGGCTCCATCATGAGTGATGCCTAAGGCGGTTGTTTATTTTGCCTAAAACTAGAGCCACCTATGCCTTTGACATTCATTCTAACATTAAAGGAGTTTACTTCTGCAGCTGGCAAGTCATATTTGATGGTAGCCTTCTTTGTTTGATTCAGTAGGGGGAAGGTCGCTAGGTTGTTGCTTAGAAGAGGTATCCCCCAGGATGATGGCACATGGTTACTGTGTGCACTGAGTGCAATTTATTTTGCTATGGAGTGTTTTCTAAGAATAGGTATATTTGGAATGTTCTATCCCTTCAAGATTACTATGGTGCTACCAACTCACAAAATGACTAGAAAACACAGAAAAGAAGAAAAAACAAATATTAAACTTAATGGTGCACTTAGTTTAATACTATTTATTATGGTCATTGTCTACACTGGTTTCAAATCAACAAATACATGTATGTTTAAATTTAGAATTTGCTATTTTAGACTATTGATAAATTCAGTGACTACCTATGTTGGCTCTGGAGAAGCAATGCAGAAAGAGTCTCTCTCTCACCAAATTTTTTTTAGCGCTATTGTGCTTTAATTTAGTTCAAGTTAAATAAATAATGATTTTAGTTTTGCACTCATATTACAAGTTAACGTAATATTTTATCCCTCAAGCAATAGTCTAGGACACCCTAATATCTACGTATTTAAAGGGACATAATACTCATATGCTAAATCACTTGAAACTGATGCAGTATAACTGTAAAAAGCTGACAGGAAAATATCACCTGAGCATCTCTATGTAAAAAAGGAAGATATTTTACCTCACAATCTCCTCAGCTCAGCAGAGTAAGTTCTGTGTAAAAAGTTATACTTAACTGCTCCCAGCTGCAAGTAAAAAAATTTAAAAAAATGAAGAAATGAACAGCAGCCAATCAGCATCAGCAGTGCTGAGGTCATGAAATTTTACTGTGATCTCATGAGATTTGAATTGACTCTCATGAGATTTCATTGTAAACTTCCTTTACCTGATTGGTGAAATAAGATGAGAGTGCACAATGCTCATCCCTTCAGATGTCCCAGGACAGACACACTAAAATGCTGCTTAGAAATCCTTTACAATGGGAGGTGGCTACTGAGGAACTTTTGAGGTAAAATATCTTTCTTTTTTACATAGAGATGTTCAGGAGATATTTTCTAATCAGCTTTTTACAGCTATGGTATATATATATATATATATATACACACACACACATACACACCCTACAAATATACACACATACATGTACACATATGAGCCCTTCCTAGCCTCAAACCTGGTCATATACCATATCCCTTTAAATCAGTGTAAAATAAAACCTTTTTTTGTCATCAATTAACCTTTACTTTGCATGTAATAACTATAAATATAAAGGAAACACTTAATTTCTATATCATTTATTTTGTCAAGCATTAATAGTTTACATCAGGTCTCAAAAAAAGCACAAACTATTTCAGCAGTATTTTGTGTTGTGCTATTCTTAGTGCGGTATCAACCTCGAAATATAAATTGTGCTCCTCTTGTAATTAAACATCTCTCTCTTTAGATAGATAGATTAATTTATTAATAGATAGATATATAGATAGATTGATTGACTGATAGATAGACAGACAGATGTAAAAGTTTCACTACAGTTTACTAGACAGGAGTTAAAAGTCCACTCAATATTAAAGAAATGTTATACTCGCCCACTACCAATTTCAAGTTCTGTAAATATATATATATATATATATATATATATATATATATTTTTTTTTTAATTGTGTTTCTTCTGTATCAGTACATTTCTAAATCATCGTATGAGATAGATTATAAGTGATTTATGAATTCTTCAGTGTTGCTGACCTTAAAGTTTATTTCTAATTACAGCTTCAAAGAACAAGTTTTGGCCTGATCTTTATAAGTGCTGATCTTGCAAATTAAAATGATCTTTTCTTCTTTAACTTGGATTAAATTGGGTTGCTTCACAAATGCATATTTTACAGTGAAAGTTACATTGATAAATATAATAAACTGCTGTATTATATTCAAAATATTTCACTTAGCAACTGATGATAACATACAATATAAAAAGTATTTTATTAATAATGACATTAATAAAAAGGTATCATTCCTTTGTGTTACAATAAGAAATTACTTGTATGCTTAAAGGGATAGTAAAGTCCAAATTAACATTTCATGATTCAGAAAAGGCATGTAATTTTATTTGAAATATTTTTATTGAAAGATTCTCTCTTCATTCCAGTGAATACAGTCAGTCATGAACAAAACATATATTTCAACATAGGTTACTAAATTGTAGATAAATACAACATTACTTCTCATTTAGTCTAAGGAAGATATACAAAAGCATAGTATGATAGAAGAAGATATCATCATCCCAATGTTTATATTCTGTTTTCTGTCGTTGCTATCAGGATACCCTGATATGTTTTGTATTCAGTACACTGAGAATGAAGGGGGTAGAGAGTAAAAAGAAGAGTAAGGTAAAAGAAAGTAGAGGAGAGAAAGGAAGAAGGAGACAAGAAGGGGAGAAGACCGGATGGTCACCCATGGACATCCAAACGAGAGAAAAAAAATAATAATAATTAGGTTAATAAGTAAGTTATTTTCTTTCACCTGATGCCTTAGGCTGATAAAGGTCTCATTAAACTGGGTCTATTTTGAAGCCTTTCTGAGTCCTCCCAAATAATCCACTTCTCCCAAATTTTTATGTATTCTGACCTTTTGTCGAGAAGGGACGAGGCAATATTAGCCATTTGATGATAATATTTAATTTTGTTCAGTATTAATTGAAAAAGGGGAATCGAAGATTTCCAATGTTTTGCTATAAGGGTTTTTACTGCCGTGCATATTATATAGACCAGTAATTGTGAAATGTAAGAGGGCTTGTTCCTTAGTGAGGTTAATCTGAGTATCAGAGATTTTATTCAGCAAATGGTTTGTGTCCTTCCACACCCATTGTATTTTAGGACATGTCCACCACATGTGTGTATATGTTCCTTCCTCTAAGCATCCTTTAAAACAGTTATGAGAGTGTAGAGTTTCAGAGGAGGAGGAGTTGTGTCTAAATCTGCTTGGGTGTAAGTACCACCTAAATGCCACTTTGATGTAGTTCTCTTTTATGTTTGCACTGTTAGAACATGCTAATCCTCTGTTTAGGATGTCAGCCCATTCTTTGTTATCTTTTGAAAATTGCCCTTCAACTTCCCATTTTTCAATAAACTTTAACTTATTTGTATGGGTCTCAGTATTGAATACATTATATAGGCCTGTAATAGCTCCTTTAAATCTTTTGGGAGAAACACATAATGCCTTGAAAAAAGTGTTAGCGGAGAGGGACTGGGAGGTGCAGAACTCATTTACCCGAGAAATGAGTTGGAGGTAGTGAAACCATGAGTTTGGGAGTACTGGCGATATCTCTCTGTATTGTTTGGATGTAAGGAGTCTATTTCCCCTTATAGTGTCTGCTATGCGATAAAGACCCTTGTTAGCCCATATATCCTTAACAATGTTGCCAAGAGCAGTAGAAGTGGTTATGAGAGGAGTGGCTTTAGAGTTTTTTTGTGATTAAGTTAAATTTGCGGTTCAGCGCGTCACAAAGCCTAATAGAGTGTGTTATTGAGATGTATTTGAGGTCCTATCTTTCTTAGGGGTCCATAATATCTGGTAAATTGGTATTAAATCTATCATTTCATCTTCTAGTTGAGCCCATGCTAATTGTTTACCTGTTTGATTCCATAAAGCAGTTTGTGCCATTCTTGCTGCTTGAAAATATGCTATGAGGTCTGGTATCCCTAACCCCACCTGACTTCTGCTTCTTAGCATTGTTTTCCTATTTATTCTTGCATATTTATAGGACCATATCAAGCCCAAAAGATGCTTTTGAAGGTCCAGTAGATCTGTTTTCCGAACTCCTATGGGTAGAGACCTGAAAAGGCACAGCAATTTGGGTAGAATGGCCATCTTACTAATTACTATTTTTCCATAGAATGAGATCTTTTAAGATGACCATTTTTTCATTTCTTTTTTAAGAAGGGAATACATGGGGGCATAATTAAGCTGATATAATTTGTCAAGTTGTTTAGGAATAAATACGCCTAAATATTTTATTGCTTCTGCTGCCCACTTGAAATTAAAGTTAATCTTCAGTATTTTTTTTGGTGTGCTCAGGTATATGTGTTAGGTCTGTGGGTGTCACATTCCACAATATGTATTTCTAACGCTTCACCAAATTTAGATAATAGCTCGTATAACGGGGGAAGGGAGATCATTGGCTTTGTTATAGTCAAAATAACATAATCAGCAAATAGAGAAAGTTTATGCATAGTGTTTCCTACTTTAATGCCTGAGATGTCGTGGTTCTTCCTAATACTTGCCACCAGTGGTTCTATGCATAGGGTGAACAATAATGGGGAAAGCGGGAACCCTTGTCTAGTGCCATTATGTATTTTTATTATTTGCGATTGGTATCCTGCTATTTTTAAGAATGCAGTGGTATGCGTGTAGATGGTCTTTATAGCTTTTAAAAAATTGCCCTCAAACCTGAAGTGGCTCAGTGTGGAGAACATATAGTCCCAATGCACTGTATCAAATGCCTTCTCTGCGTCCAAAGAAAGGAACAGAGAAGGCATTTTTTTTATTCATGGCATAATCAACCAGATCTAGTACCTTTCTGACATTGTCAGGGGCTTCTTGATCCTTAATAAATCCTACCTGATCGTAAGAGATTAGCTTTGTCATAAGCAGGTTCAGCCTGTTAGTTAGTATCTTAGTAAACAATTTTAGGTCTTGATTAATTAAAGAGATAGGTCTGTAATTTCCACAATGAAATTTACTCTTTCCTGGCTTAGGGACAACGCTAATTCTAGCTTCTAGTAACTCAGATGGGATTTCTCCACCATGTAGAATATAGTTAAAAGAAGAGGTTAGTTTTGGTAACTACTCCAATTGGAATTTCCTATAAAAATAGCCTGAAAAGCCGCCTGGGCCTGGAGCTTTGGAACTTTTGATGTTTTTAATGGCTAGGGATATTTCTTGGGCTGTTATTTCAGAATTAAGGTTGGTTAAATCTTCTGGGTTTACTTTAGGCAAGTCGCATTTCTCCAGAAAGGAATCGATTTGTGTAGTTCGATGATTTGTCTGGTCTAACTTAAGGTGGTACAATTTTTGATAAAAAATCTGCAAAAGTGTTTGCGATATTTAGGGGGTTATTAATAATCTTTCCATCGGGATAAGGCATGTAATTTTAAACAACTTTCTAACTTACTTTTATCATCAAATTTGCTTTGTTCTCTTGGTATTCTTAGTTGAAAGCTAAACCTAGGTAGGCTCATATGCTAATTTCTAAGCCTTTGAAGGCCGCCTCTGCATTTGACAGTTTTTTACAGCTAGAGGGCGTTAGTTCATTTGTTTCATATAGATAACATAGTGCTCATGCAGGTGAAGTTATTTAGGAGTCAGCACTAATTGCCTGAAATGGAAGTCTTCAAAAGAACTGAAATAAGGAGGCAGTCAGCAGAAGCTTAGATACACGGTAATTACAGAAGTAAAAAGTATATTTCTATAACAGTGTTGGTTATGCAAAACTGTGGAATGGTAAAAAAAAAGGGATTACATATCTTTTTAACAATAACATTTTTGGTGTTTACTATCCCTTTAAAGTACAGATTATCTTATTTTGACATTTCTTAATGCTTATCACAAGAGCATAACTTCAATTAAATGTAATTATATCTGATAATTACGCAATGGTTTTAAATAAGTAGCTATTCGTTGATTCAAGTGAGTAGATGGAGGTCTAAAATTAAAGGTTATAGACAAGACAACAGGTCAAATGAAATATACAGAAAACTATTCATACATACAGAGAAGATTAAAGGTAACAGGCTAAGACACTGGTTTTGAGGTTTTTAGAGCACAGGTGAACTAATCAGCTGATTTAGTGAACATGGTTTTACCTGCTCTCATCCAATCCTGAAAACCTGGCCTGTTAGGGAAACCTGAGAACAGGTTTGAAAACCAGTGGGCTAAGCCAATACAATAGGCAATACAATATCTTCAGACATGTATTATGAACAGTATTTCCCAACAAGTTTTGCCACCATGTGGCAGGTTTTGCCATTGTGAACTGTAGGCAGGAATGACTAGTGGTTAGTACAGGAAGCTATGTTTAGAAGGTACTATAGGTAAAATATTCACTCATACGTTCAATGCAAGCAGCCCCATAAAAAAAAATGTGTTATTGGACTGAAAAATAAGTAGCCAATTGAACAATTAGATAATTAACAATTAACATAAAATATGTTTGAATAATATAGTCAGCAGTTTATATAACAAAAGGTAACTATCACATTGGCCAGAATAAAATGACTTTGAAAGTCAAAAACACTGAGGTCTAGGTGTGACTCCGGCCCTAGTAGTGTAAAACAGATGATATAGGTTGATATAGGTTGTTTGACACTATGTTTTAAATTAGATTAAGGGCTCCATGTACGAAGCAGCAAGAGATGCTCCGCAGCCCTTGCAGGACAGGTTTGCATTTGCGAGCCTGATCCCACAATATAAGAAGCAGCAGTCATTAGACTGCTGCTTCTTACACCCTACTCGCTTGCTCTCGGTGATTGGCAGCCCCTTCTCCCAAAAATAGCCTCCGAAGAAGCAAAAGTATCAAATTTGTAGAATTTAGAAAAAGTATGAAGCGAAGACCAAGTCGCCGCCTTACAAATCTGTTCAACAGAAGCTTAATTTTTAAAAGCCCATGTGGAAGCCACCGCTCTAGTGGAATGAGCTGTAATTCTTTCAGGAGGCTGCTGGCCAGCAGTCTCATAAGCTAAGCGGATTATACTTCTTAACCAAAAAGAAAGAGAAGTTGCTGAAGCCTTTTGGGCACTCCTCTGTCCAGAGTAGACAACAAACAATGCAGATGTTTGACGAAAATCCTTAGTAGCTTGTAAATAAAACTTTAAAGCACAAACCACGTCAAGATTGTGTAATAGACGTTCCGTCTTTGAAGAAGGATTAGGACACAGTGACGGAACAACAATCTCCTGATTTATATTCTTATTAGATACCACCTTAGGAAGAAACCCAGGTTTGGTACGTAAAACTACCTTATCTGCATGGAAGATCAGATAAGGAGAATCACACTGTAAGGCAGATAACTCTGAAACTCTTCGAGCTGAAGAAATAGCTACCAAAAACAGAACTTTCCAAGATAAAAGCTTGATATCTATGGAATGCAGAGGTTCAAACGGAACCCCTTGAAGAACTTTAAGAACTAAATTTAAACTCCATTGTGGAGCAACAGGTTTAAACACAGGCTTGATTCTAACTAAAGCCTGACAAAACGCCTGAACGTCTGGAACATCCGCCAGACGCTTGTGCAAAAGAATAGACAGAGCAGAAATCTGTCTCTTTAAGAAACTAGCTGACAATCCCTTCTCCAATCCTTTTTGGAGAAAGGATAATATCCTAGGAATCCTGACTTTACTCCATGAGTAACCCTTGGATTCACACCAATGAAGATATTTACACCATATCTTATGATAGATTTTCCTGGTGACAGGCTTTCGAGCCTGACAGAGAAATTAGATTTGGATGGTTGAAAGGACCCTGAAGTAGAAGGTCCTGCCTCAGCGGCAGAGTCCATGGTGGAAGGGATGACATGTCCACCAGATCTGCATACCAAGTCCTGCGTGGCCATGCAGGTGCTATCAAAATCACCGAAGCTCTCTCCTGCTTGATCTTGGCAATCAGACGAGGGAGCAGAGGAAACGGTGGAAACACATAAGCCAGGTTGAAGGACCAAGGCGCTGCTAGAGCATCTATCAGCGCTGCCTTGGGATCCCTGGACCTGATCCGTAACAAGAAAGCTTGGCGTTCTGACGAGATGCCATGAGATCCAGTTCTGGTTTGACCCAAAGTTGAATCAACTGTGCAAACACCTCTGGATGGAGTTCCCACTCCCCCGGATGAAAAGTCTGCCGACTTAGAAAATCCGCCTCCCAGTTCTCTACTCCTGGGATATGGATAGCTGATAGATGGCAAGAGTGAACCTCTGCCCATAAAATTATTATTGAAACCTCCAACATTGCTAGGGAACTCCTTGTTCCCTCTTGATGGATGATATAGGCTATAGTCGTGATATTGTCCGACTGAAATCTGATGAACCTGACCGCAGCAAGCTGAGGCCAAGCCTGAAGAGCATTGAATATCGCTCTTAGTTCCAGAATGTTTATCGGAAGGAGTGCCTCCCCCTGAGTCCACGAGCCCTGAGCATTCAGGGAGTTCCAGACTGCACCCCAGCCCAGAAGGCTGGCATCTGTCGTTACTATTGTCCAATCTGGCCTGCGGAAGGTCATACCCTTGAACAGATGGACCCGAGATAGCCACCAGAGAAGAGAATCCCTGGTCTCTTGATCCAGATTTAGTAGAGGGGACAAATCTGTATAATCCCCATTCCACTGACTGAGCATGCAGAGTTGCAGCGGTCTGAGATGTAGGCGGGCAAATGGCACTATGTCCATTGCCGCTACCATTAAGCCGATTACTTCCATACACTGAGCCACTGAAGGGCGAGAAGTAGAATAAAGAACACGGCAGGAATTTAGAAGTTTTGACAACCTGACCTCTGTCAGGTAAATCTTCATTTCTACAGAATCTATCAGAGTTCCTAGGAAGGAAACTCTTGTGAGAGAGGATAGAGAACTCTTTTCTTCATTCACCTTCCACCCATGAGACCTCAGGAATGCCAGAACAATGTCCATATGGGACCTGGCGATTTGAAAATTCAACGCCTGTATCAAAATGTCGTCTAGGTAAGGGGCTACTGCTATACCCCGCGGCCTTAGGACCGCTAGGAGTGACCCTAGAACCTTCGTAAAGATTCTTGGTGCCGTAGCTAACCCAAAGGGAAGAGCCACAAACTGGTAATGCCTGTCTAGGAAGGCGAACCTGAGAAACCGATGATGATCTCTGTGTATCGGAATGTGAAGATAAGCATCCTTTAAGTCCACGGTAGTCATATATTGACCCTCCTGGATCATAGGTAGGATGGTTCAAATAGTCTCCATCTTGAAGGATGGGACCCTGAGAAATTTGTTTAGGATCTTGAGATCTAAGATTGGTCTGAAAGTTCCCTCTTTCTTGGGAACTACAAACAGATTTGAATAGAAGCCTTGCCCCTGTTCCTCCTTTGGAACTGGGTGTGTAAGAATGCCTCTCTCTTTATCTGGTTTGCAGATAATTGTGAGAGATGAAATCTCCCTTTTGGGGAAGAAGCTTTGAACTCCAGAAGATATCCCTGGGACACAATTTCCAACACCCAGGGATCCTGGACATCTTTTGCCCAAGCCTGGGCGAAGAGAGAAAGTCTGCCCCCTACTAGATCCGTTTCCGGATCGGGGGCTTACCCTTCATGCTGTTTTAGACGCCACAGCAGGTTTTTTGGCCTGCTTTCCTTTGTTCCAAGCCTGGTTAGGTCTCCAGATCGGCTTGGACTGGGCAAAATTTCCCTCTTGTTTTGTATTAGGGGAAGTTGAAGCGGCGCCACTCGAAGTTTTGAAAGGAACGAAAATTAGTCTGTTTGGTCCTTAATTTGTTGGACCTATCCTGAGGAAGGGCGTGACCTTTTCCTCCAGTAATATCAGAAATTATCTCTTTCAGTCCAGGCCCGAAAAGGGTCTGCCCCTTGAAGGGAATGTTGAGAAGCTTAGACTTTGAAGTAACGTCAGCTGACCAGGATTTGAGCCATAGCGCCCTACGCGCCTGAATAGCAAAACCTGAGTTTTTAGCCGTTAGCTTGGTTAAATGAACAACAGCGTCAGAAACAAATGAATTGGCTAGCTTAAGAGCTTTAAGCTTGTCAAGGATATCATCCAATGGGGTTTCTACCTGTAGAGCCTCTTCTAGAGAATCAAACCAGAAGGCCGCAGCAGCAGTGACAGGGGCAATGCATGCAAGGGGCTGGAGAATAAAACCTTGCTGAATAAAAATTTTCTTAAGGTAACCCTCTAATTTTTTGTCCATTGGATCTAGAAAAGCACAACTGTCCTCGACAGGGATAGTTGTACGCTTCGCTAGGGTAGAGACTGCTCCCTCCACCTTAGGGACCGTTTGCCACAAGTCCCATGTAGCGGCATCTATAGGAAACATATTTTTAAAAACAGGAGGGGGAGAGAACGGTACACCTGGTCTATCCCATTCCTTAGTAATAATTTCTGAAAACCTCTTAGGTATTGGAAAATATCAGTGTAAACAGGCACTACATAGTATTTATCCAATTTACACAATTTCTCTGGGACTACCATGGCGTCTCAGTCATCCAGAGTTGCTAAAACCTCCCTGATGTGTTCAAGCTTAAATTTAAATGTAGACATATCAGAATCAGGATAAAGTGTCTTCCCTGAGTCAGAAAAATCACCCACAGATAAAAGCTCTCCTGCTTCAGCTTCTGCACATTGTGAGGGTATATCAGACATAGCTACTAAAGCGTCAGAGAGCTCTGTATTTGTTCTAGCCCCAGAGCTGTCTCACTTTCCTTGTAACCCTGGCAGTTTGGACAATACCTCTGTAAGGGTATGATTCATAACTGCCCCCATGTCTTGTAAAGTATACGCAATGGGCGCGCTAGATGTACTTGGCGTCCCTTGAGCGGAAGTTATAGGATCTGACACGTGGGGAGAGTTAGTTGGCATAACTTCCCCCTTGTCAATTTCCTCTGGTGATAAATCTTTTAAAGCCAGAATATGGTCTTTAAAATTTATAGTAAGATCAGTGCATTTGGTACACATTCTAAGAGGGGGTTCCACAATGGCTTCTAAACATAATGAACAAGGAGTTTCCTCTATGTCAGACATGTTTAACTAATAATGAGACCAGCAAGCTTGGAAAACACTTTAATTAATGTGAAAAAGCATAATATAAAAAATAGTACTGTGCCTTTAAGGGAAAAAAACAAACACAAAAACTGCAAAACAGTGAAAAAATGCAGTTAACTCTACGAAATTTTTACAGTGTGTATAATAGACTAAAATAGCATTGCACCCACTTGCAAATGGATGATTAACCCTTCAGGCTCAAAAACGAAGCAGAAAAACGGTAAAAACCGTTATAACAGTCACAAGCAAACTGCCACAGCTCTACTGTGGCTGCTACCTGCCCATAAAACTACTTTTGTAGGCACAAAAACCCTTTACAGAGGTCCAATATGTCAGGGGACTCCTTCAGGGAAGCTGGATGTCTCAGAATGTAAAAACAACTGCGCAATTAGTGCACAAAAATAGGCCCCTCCCACCATTCACTCAAAGTGAAAGGGCCATAATAACTACTCCTAGGAGAAATCTAGTCCCCAAATAAAGATTTATCACCCTCAGTAAAAAACGTTTTTTATATATCATGCAAACGTTTTACATACTAAGTAATAAGAGCAAGTAAGATGAATATTACCCTTTACTGCAAGCATGATGCCAGTCGTTTGTTAAATCACTGTAATCAGGCTTTCCTTAAATATATCAGGCACTGTCAGCATTATCTAGACCTTATCTCTCTAGAAAAAAAATATACTGAACATACCTCAGAGCAGTTAAATCTGCAGGCCGTTCCCCCAAGTTTTCCCATACTCTTCAGTTATGTGTGAGAACAGCAGTGGACCTTAGTTACAACCTGCTAAGATCATCAAAAACCTCAGGCAAAACTCTTCTTCTAATTTCTGCCTGAGGTAAAAACAGTACAACACCGGTACCGTTTAAAAATAACAAACTTTTGATTGAAGATAAACTACACTAATTCACCACATCTCTCTTGATACTTCCTTTCTTGTCGAGAGCTGCAAGAGAATTACTGGTAGTGGCAGTTAGGGGAGGAGCTATATAGACAGCTCTGCTGTGGGTGATCCTCTTGCAGCTTCCTGTTGGGAAGGAGAATACCCCCCATTAATGGATGAATCCGTGGACTGGATACACCTTACAAGAGAAATAGAACTACAGAAAAAATAAACACATTATCCAAAATAAAAAAATTAAACCTAATCCCTATGAAAATAACCCCCCCACCAAAATAAAAACACCCCCTAATCTAATGCTAAACTACCAATAGCCCTTGAAAGGGCTTTTTGTTGGGCATTACCCTAAGTTAAACAGCTTTTTTACATTAAAAATAATGTCCCCCTAACAGTAAAACCCCCCACCCACCAAACCCCCCAAAATAAAATAAACTAACACTAATAAAACTAATCTACCTATTGCCCTGAAAAGGGCATTTGTATGGGCATTGCCCTCAAAAGGGCATTCAGCTCCTTTTCACTGCCCTTAAAAGGGCATTCAGCTCCTAAGTTAAAAAATAAAAAAATAACAAAAATTTAAAAAAAAACAACTAATACTCACGGTTTCAGAAGTTTGGCGGAGAAGGTCTTCTTCCAGGCGGGTCCATCATCTTCATCCACAGCAGAGGTGGCATGGAGCAGAGGTCCCAGATGTGGCGATTCTTTGTGGTGGCATCGGCGGTCCTCGGCAGCGGGGGTCCTCGGCGACATGGAGACTCCTCTTCATCCGATCATCCGTGGTATACTGAAGAAAGAGTGCAAGGTACCGCAATCAATTTGGGATACATTGCATTCCTATTGGCTGAATTTTTCAAAACAGCCGATAGGATTAGAGCTACTAAAATCCTATTGGCAGTTCAAATCAGCCAATAAGATTTCAGTAGCACTCATTCTATTGGCTGCTGAAATTTTCAAAACAGCCAATAGATTGAGAGCTACTGAAATCCTATTGACTGTTCAAATCAGCCAATAAGATTTCAGTAGCTCTTATATTATTGGCTGATTTTGAAAATTTCAGCCAATAGGAATTCAAGGTACCCCAATAAATATGGGGTACCTTGAATTCTTTCTTCAGTGTGTGGCAGACAATCACATGAAGAGGAACCTCCACGCCTTCGCCGAGGACTTTTTATTTTTATTTAGGCACTTGGAAAAATAGCTGAATGCACTTTTAAGGTCAATACCCATACAAATGCCATTTTCAGGACAATGGATAGATTAGGTTTATTAGTGTTAGCTTTTTTTTATTTTGGGGGGTTTGGTGGGTAGGGGGTTTTACTGTTAGGGGGGACTCTGTTTATTTTTAATGTAAAAGAGCTGTTTAACTTAGGGCAATGCCCTACAAAAAGCCCTTTTAAAGGCTATTGGTAGTTTAGCATTAGATTAGGGGTGTGTTTTTATTTTGTTTTGTTTTTTTATTTTTATAGGGATTAGGTTTATTTTTTTATTTTGGATAATGTGTTTATTACTTTTTGTAATATTAGACTTTTATTATTTTTTGTAATTAGATTAATCTAATGTAATTTTTTTTGTATTTTTTATTGTATGCAGTTTATTTTTATTGTAATTAAGGGGTTAATTTAGGGGGCGTTAGGTTAGGGGGCTTAGTCATTAAATTATTTTTTTGCGTTGTGGGGATTGGTGGGATAGGAGTTAATAGATAAATTAGGTTTAATGCGTTGTGAGGGGTTGGCTGTTTAGGGGTTAATAGATGTATTAGGTAGTTTGCAATGTTGGGGTTTGCGGATTTAGGGGTTAATAATTTTATTAGGTAGTTGTTTTTTTTTCTTAATACTTTGTGCGTGCGTTAAGTTTATTTTTTTCTTAAAACTTCGTACGGGCGGTTAGTTTTTTTTGTATACTTATTGCGGGCGGTATTTTTTTTTCAATACATATTGCAGGCAGTTTTTTTTTTGTTTTGTTTTTTTGTAATGCTCCGTTTGCCTTTGCTGCATCCTGGTGGAATTCGCCATTTTCGTAATCCACCTGGATGCCGCTTCTTGCATCCAGGTGAATTCTGTTGGCTGCCTCGTGCTGCCAACATTCTTTTGAGGATGCATGCAAAATGGCCGACGGTAGGGTTGTCACCCGTCCCTTAAAATACAGAACACTTCTAAGTTACACATGCTGCAGGGTGTGCAGAGAGAAATATGAATAGTGCTGTCCAGAAACACAATACATGTTCCTCCCTGCTCACCCTGCAGCATGTGTAACTCATAAGTGTCCAGGAAAACATGGCTGAGGTAGCAACCCTAGCCGACGGCAACGGACATTACAAACGCAATTATAGAATAGATAGTATTGGTTTTTTTTACACTCAGCTCACTATTTTCCTACACTCTCTAGCCAGCTATAGTCCATGTATAGAACCACCTACTTAACAACCAGGCACCACTGGCTGGGGCATTACTAGCTGTGCACAGTATATTATATTTATATACACCATAGAAGGCAACAGTTTTCTGTTTTACTTTAGCAGAAATCAGGCAGCTTGTCAAGTAAAGTTAAAGGGACATTAAACCCAATTTTTTTCTTTCATGATTCAGATAGAGAATACCATTTTAAACAACTTTCTAATGTACTGCTATTATCTAAATTGCTCCATCCTCTTGATATTCTTTCCTGAAAAGCATATCTAGATAGGCTCAGTAGCTTCTGATTGGTGACTGCACATAGATGCCTCGTGTGATTGGCTCACCCATGTGCATTGCTATTTCTTTATCAAAGGATATCTAAAGAATGAAGCAAATTAGATAATATAAGTAAATTGGCATGCTGTTTAAAATGTAATTATCTGTCTGAATCATGAAATATTTTTTTTGGATTTAATGTTCCTTTAACTTGTCAGGGAGCAGTGTAAGTAAGTAAAGTTTCACTGCAGAGACTAGTTTGTTACCAAGGTAACCCAGGCTTTGCAGGAATTGTAATCAACTACAGAATACTGTGCATAGCTTATGCTATTGCAGACAATAGGGCCTTGTAGCAGAGTTAAAGGTACATGAAACCCAGATAGAGAATACAATTTTAAACAACTTTCTAATTTACTTCTATTATCTAATCTGTTTCATTCTCTTGGCATCATTTGTTGAAGGAGCAGCAATGCACTACTAGTTTCTAACTGAACACATGGGTGAGCCAATCACATTCAATATATATATGCAGCCATCAATCAACAGCTAGAACCTAGTTTCTCTGCTGCTCATGAACTTGCATAGATAAACCTTTCAGCAAATGATAACAAGAGAAGGAAGCAAAATAAATAATAGAAGTCAATTGGAAAGTTATTTAACATTGTATTCTCTTTCTGAATCATGACAGAAAATGTTTGGGTTTCATGTCCCTTTAAGTGGCTCTATACATGATGCAATACAACTGGTTATGGAGCATAGAAAACTAGTAAGCTATGTGAGTAAAGCACAGTACTATCTAGTATCATAAGCTCATTACAGGAATTTACAAGAGAAGCAAGTTAAAAACTTAGCTTCAGCATTTTAATAGATATATGTTGGAAAAATGCTAATTAAGTAATTATTTGTTCAAATGTTGTACTTTGTTTTCTGACACAGCGTACCTTTAAAGTGTTTCAGAAAATCCTCTTCTAAACTGGCAATAAAGTGCTCATATAAAGTAGATACAAAAGTATGCTAGAGGGAAAAGTTATATTTCAAATATAAACACTTTAATTAGCTGGATTGTTTTGCTTTTAAAGGGACAGTCAACACCAGCATTTTTGTTGCTTAAAAAGATAATCCCTTTATTACCCATTCCCCAGTTTTGTATAACCAACACAGTTATAATACACTTTTTACCTCTGTGATTACCTTGTATCTAAGCTTCTGCAAACTGCCCCCCTTATTTCAGTTCTTTTGACAGATTTGCCGTTTAGCCAATCAGTGCTTACCCCTTACCCAGTGCTTACACATGAACTAACACCTTCTAGTGGTGAAAATCTGTCAAAATGCATTCACATAAGAGGTGGTCTTCAAGGTCTAAGAAATTAGCACATGAGCCTACCTAGGTTTAGCTTTCAACTAAGAATACCAAGAGAACAAAGCAAAATTGGTGATAAAAGTACATTGGAAAGTTGTTACCACTCTATCTGAATCAAGTTTATTTTGGACTTGACTGTCCCTTTAAGTAAACATACTACATGAAAATGAAGCTTAATTAGTTGATATTTAATGTATTAAACTTGTTCTACTAACTGTGCTTATGATAACCAAGCTATATTTCTCAGTTTAAATATGTTTTTGAATGTGACTTTAATTATTACTGTCTTTTTCATTTCAATAAATAAAATTAAACAGTTATTATAAGCCTTTGTTGTAAACATATTTATATTAACTTTTTATAAGCCTGTATGAATGTCTCATCTGTTTAGCATTATTATTAGATCGTTAGATTTATGTCTGATCAGGTTCCCTGTCATATGTTCTTCACCACTTGACCTTTAATTACTCCCATTAGAACATCAGCTTTATGTTTATGCTTATTTGTCTCTGCTGAATATGGTATAAATGTTTAAACCCTGGAAATTGATATTATGTTATAAGAAACATAAAACAATAAAAATAAAAAATAAATTTTTGATTAAACAAAATCATAGTCCTTGATAAAAATACAACTATTCTTTGGAGTAAAAATGCATACATAAGATTAGGTATATTATTTCATACACATTGGATATATTTTCTGTATATCTATATTCACATTAGCTTAATGGTCCCTAGTGTTAGTGGTGAGAGGTAAGGCCTAAATGCATCAAAAAACATGTACCTTTCAAACTGTGATTATAAACTATGGCCAGTTGAGAAATATACCTGGAGTCTAAAACATCAGATACACAACACTATGGCCCCATTTATTAAATCATTATTAGACAAACTTCTCCACTAGAGAACTATTCTGCTAGTGACATACGTTGTAAACAGGGGCAAAACTACAGGGGGTGCAGAGGTCACAATTGCGACTGGGCCCCCAAGGGTGGAGGCCCAGCTTAAAAAAAATAATTTTTTTTAATAAAAATGTTGATCTACCACTGCCTGCAATGATATCATGTGAGAGGGACATGATGCTTCACTAGTGTCTCTGACTGTGTGTGTGTGTGTGTGTGTATGTGACTGTGTGTGTATTTATGCATGTATGTGTGTAAGTATGTTTGTGGAACCAGCAAATTACAGACCTTGTTTCTACAGCATGGGGGGGAGGGGTAAACAGTGTCACTATACAGTATCACTATATACAGTACAGAGGGAGCTGGACCAGGTCACAGACTGCTGTGGTCACTTTATAAAGTACTGGGGCAAGTAGGGTCAGGCCAGACATATCATCGGCAGATTACAGACTGTGTCACTGACTCACTATATACAGTACTGGTGGGTCAGACCATTTCACAGACTGTGGGCACAGGGTACCTCCTTTTGCAGACGTAATCTGATTCACATTTTTTTCTGTGTTAAATGTTTTTTTAAAAAAAAGATATGTATCAAATTCACTTTTATTTTGGGGGGAGGGACCTTCTTAGATTCTTGCACCTGGTCCCTGTGGTTTCTAGTTTCGCCTCTGGTTGTACATCACTGCCCGTATTTAACATTGCAATGGGAAATCCTTATGCAGCACTACCCCCTGGTTTTTAGTGGATTTAACGCACTCAAACTCATAATTCAGCCCTTTATTGGTTATTCATAAGTATTTGAATAGGTTAGCAAAAAAAAAAAACCATGATTGCAAGCACAACTCCTTTGATCATTTTGAATGGGCTTCATGAATGGATAAGGAAAAAATATATATATGTTTGTAGGAGCTTTAGGTAAGTAATACTATCTCCATCAAAGTCTTCACTTTATTTGATGCTTCCATATAAACTAGAGTAAAGATCTTAGATTAACATTTTCAAGTGAATTATATTTCACTGCTTTTTATGTGTAATGATAATGGTTTTAAATAATCTCGCTTTAAATAGAAAACAAAGAGAAATTATCATTGTTCTAATGGCTAGCTAGATTGAGTGATAAAAAACCCCAAATGATAATATTTAGTATTATAAGAAAGTACATGATTTGACATGTTCTTTTAGAGGGCCATGCAACATCAGACTTATATGATTTCCAGGGAAACAAGAAACTAGATGAAGTCAATCAATATTTTTTGGATAATAGGGATGGCTGAATGTTTTGGCACATTCATTAAAAATAACAGATGTTGGCCTTGTTTTATTTGTTGTAAACAAACGCTGAATGTTTATTGAACATTTTATGGAGAAATTGAATCTTACTTTCAAATTTTTGCATGCTGCTTTAAATATTCAGATCTTAACATGCAATATTTAAATTGACATATGTATGCATAAATTGTCACTGTTAACACACAAGAGATCCCCAACGCTACCATTCATGAGTGGAGGTCTCTATTCAGATATTCAGGCTTCCCAAAAGAAAACCAATATGGGTCAAGATAGATTTTGCAGGAAGAGAAAGAAGATTAAGATCAAGGTTATTAATCAAGATAATAAACTATGGGACAGTTTTGTAATATGGATTAAGGTAGAAACCTAAATTGTCCTGGGGGTCCATTAGGTTTTTTGCTTGGGAGTAGGTGAGGTGTGGGTCCTATAGGAGAGGTAAGGCCTAAATGCATAAACAATTATGCACATTTCACACTGTGAGTTAAAGCTATGGCCAGTTGGGAACTATACATGGGCCTCTAGTTATCAAACTGTCTACTTACCTGCATTCGCCGGCCCAATACGCTCGCCTAAGCTCGCCTAACATCGCCGTTGCGGACCTGAATACGTTCGCCAAAGTTATCAAGAAAGCTGTCAAGAAGCCGCGCACCAAGTATGGAGCGATGAGCAGCAGACTGTTGTTAACTGACAGTCATCGATCTCGCTGCTCATAGGCTTCTTCGCAGCTTTCTTGCTACCGTGTCACTAAGCACCCACACTATACTATACTGTTTACCCCCTAAACTGCCACTCCCGGAGCCCCCCCGCACCTAAATAAACTTATTACCCCCTAAACCGCCGCTCCTGGACCCCTCTGCAACTATAATAAATATATTAACCCCTAAACTGCCGTTCCCGGACCCCGCCGCCACTATAATAAATATATGAAACCCTAAACCGCCGCTCCTGGACCCCTCCACAACTATAATAAATATATTAACTCCTAAACCGCCGCTCCCGGACCCCGCCACCACTATTATAAATATATGAACCCCTAAACCGCCGCTCCCGGTTAGGGAGGTCAATCGCATTCTATTGGCTGATTGGATCAGCCAATCGGATTTTTCCTACCTTAATTCCAATTGGCTGATAGAATCCTCATTTAAAGGAACCTTCATTCAGTGTTAGGACATCGGAAGAAGAAGATGGCTCCGCTTCGGCTGGATTGAAGATGGACCCTCTCCGCTCCGGTTGATTGAAGATAGAAGATGCCGCTTGGATAAAGTCTTCTGCCGCTTGGAGGACCTCTTCTGCCCGGATTCGAGGAAGATTTCTGGCCGGATCGGATGAAGACTTGTGCCCGGCTGGGTGAAG
Organism: Bombina bombina; assembly: GCF_027579735.1. Taxonomy (NCBI): domain Eukaryota; kingdom Metazoa; phylum Chordata; class Amphibia; order Anura; family Bombinatoridae; genus Bombina; species Bombina bombina. The sequence goes on from NC_069500.1 coordinate 439,558,480, forward strand.
ACGGCTCAAGGTAGGGTGATCTTCAAGGGGGTAGTGTTAGGTTTTTTCAAGGGGGGTTTGGGTGGATTTTAGAGTAGGGTTGGGTGTGTGGGTGGTGGGTTTTAATGTTGGGGGGTTGTATTTCTTTTTTTTACAGGTAAAAGAGCTGATTACTTTGGGACAATGACCCGCAAAAAGCCCTTTTAAGGGCTGGTAAAAGAGCTGGTTACTTGGGGCAATGCCCCGCAAAAGGCCCTTTAAAAGGGCTGTTTGTAATTTAGTTTAGGGTAGGGAATTTTATTATTTTGGGAAGCTTTTTTATTTTATTAGGGGGCTTAGATTAGGTGTGATTAGTTTAAACTTCTTGTAATTTTTTTTTATTTTCTGTAATTTAAAGGTTTTTTTGTACTTTAGTTATTTTTAGTCAATTGTATTTAATGTTAGGTAATTGTATTTAATTAATTTAATTTATTTCATGATAGTGTAGTGTTAGGTGTAATTGTAACTTAGGTTGGGATTTATTTTACAGGTAATTTTGTAGTTATTTTAGCTAAGTAGCTATTAAATAGTTAATAACTATTTAATAGCTATTGTACCTAGTTAAAATAAATAAAAAGTTGTCTGTAAAATAAATATAAACCTTAAAACAGCTACAATGTAATTATTAATTATATTGTAGCTATCTTAGGGTTTATTTTATAGGTAAGTATTTAGTTTTAAATAGGAATAATTTATTTAATTATAGGAATATTTATGTAGATTAATTTAATTAATATTGAAGTTAGGGGGGTGTTAGTGTTAGGGTTAGACTTAGGTTTAGGGGTTAATAGATATAATGTAGGTGGTGGCGGTGTAGGGGGGGCAGATTAGGGGTTAATAAATGTAATGTAGGTGGCGATGGGCTCCTGGAGCGGCGGTTTAGGGGTTAAACAATTTATTATAGTTGTGGCGGGGTTCGGGAGTGGTGGTTTAGGGGTTAAACAATTTATTTATTTGCGGCGGGGTCCGGGAGTGGCGTTTTAGGGGTTAAACAATTTATTTATATGCGGCGAGGTCCTGGAGCGGCGGTTTAGGGGTTAAACAATTTATTATAGTTGCGGCGGGGTTCGGGAGTGGTGGTTTAGGGGTTAAACTATTTATTTATTTGCGGCGGGGTCCGGGAGTGGCGTTTTAGGGGTTAAACAATTTATTTATATGCGGCGAGGTCCGGGAGCGGCAGTTTAGGGGTTAAACAATTTATTATAGTTGTGGCGGGGTCCGGGATCGGCAGGATAGGGGTTAATAAGTGTATTAGAGTTGAGGAGGTGTAGGGGGGGTAGATTAGGTGTTAATAAATGTAATGTAGGTGGCGGCGGGGTCCGGGAGCGGCAGTTTAGGGGTTAATAAGTTTAATGTAGGCGGTGGCGGTGTAGGGGGCAGATTAGGGGTGTTTAGACTCGGGGTACATGTTAGGGTGTTAGGTGCAGACATTTCCCTAGGAATCAATGGGATATCGGGCAGCAGCGGACATGAGCTCTCGCTGCTATCAGACTCCCATTGATTCCTATGGGATCTGCCGCCTCCAGGTCGGCGGATTGAAAACCAGGTACGCTGGCCCGGAATAGTGACGAGCGTACTTGCTAGTTCTTTGATAACTAGCAAAAGTAGTCAGATTGTGCCGAACTTGCATTCGGAACATCTGAAGTGACGTAACCATCGATCTGTGTCGGACTGAGTCCGGCGGATCGTATGTTACGTCACTATATTCTACTTTTGCCGGTCTGTAGGACTTGATAACTACAGCGAATCAGCCTCGCCACAAATACGCTGAAGAATTCCAGCGTATTTGCGGTTGACGGCTTGATATTTAGAGGCCATGGAGTCTAAAACATCAGATTAACAACACTATGGCCCCATTTGTTAAATCATTGTTAGACAAGCTTCTCAACTAGAGAAGCTGTCTGCTTGTTGTATGTCTACTGCCTGTATTTAAAGGGACAGTAAAGTCATAATTAGACATTCATGATTCAGACAGAACATGCAATTTTAAACAACTTTCCAATGTAATTATATAATTTAATTTGCTTCCTTCGCTTGTTATCCTCTACTGAAAAGTTTATCTAGGAAAGCTCCAGGAGCAGCAAAGAACCTTGATTCTAGCTGCTGATTGGTGGCTGCATAAATATATACTGATTGTCATTGGCTCTCCCGTGTGTTCAGTTAGAAATCAGTAGTGCATTGCTGCTCCTTCAACAAATGATACCAAGAGAATGAAGCAACTTAGGTATTAGAAGTAAATTGGAAAATTGTTTAAAATGGTATGTTCTACCTAAATCATGATTTTTTTTTTTTTGGGGGGGGGGGTTCATGTCCCTTTAACATTGCACAGGGAAATCTTTGTGCAGCAGCACCCCCTGCTTTCACATCTCCAATCACATAAGAGCAGGGTTTGTCAAAAACCCCAAATAAACAAGTTTGGATTGTTTGAGTTTAAGAAGTGGCAGCTGGATGGCTGCTACTTCCTAACTTCAGGCAAGCAGGCACACATTACTTGTGCAAGAGCTTCAAAGCAGCTTTCATTGCTTGCTAAATGGAGCCCCGTGTCCTTAAGATAGAAAGTGTTTTTGTCAGGGATTTGTTCTTAATCTTAAAGGGCCACTAAACCCAAAATCTTTCTTTCATGATTCAGATAGAACATACAAATTTAAACAACATTTAAACAACATTACAATTTACTTCTATTATTTATTTTGCTTAATTTTTTAGATATCCTTATTTGAAGAAAAAGCAATGCACATGGGTGAGCCAATCACATGAGGCTTCTATGTGCAGCAACCAATCAGCAGCTACTGAGCCAAAAAATAAAACCAATTAGATAATAGAAGTAAATTAGAAAGATGTTTAAAATTGCATTCTCTTTCTAAATCATGAAAGAAAAAATGTGGGTTTCATGTCCCTTTAATTTGTCATAATTTGATAGTATGATTGTTTTAACAGAATCGGATAGATTCAATCATATTTAAAACATAATGAAACCACATGAAAAATGAATCATATAACTTTTGTATTCTCTGCAGTAAGTTAATAATTATTTATTTAGCATTCTTTATTATTATTTAGATGCTAAAAAGTTTTACTCTTAATATGTAGTAGTTTGTAACAAAATTTGGGCATTTACAATTATGTCTGTATTATAATATAATTGTTAGCAAAAAGTGTCTCTGGGTAATACCCTCAAATACATCTTAAGCAATATAATACATCCAAACATTGGCAAGAAAGGGAATACATCCCTTTACAGTATGTTGAAATATGTATATAATACCAAATCTTTATTAGGATACCAACAGAAAAGGTACTCAGTAGTATTACTGTAATACGGCATAAAATACATTATACATAAAAGTTTACTTGAGAATAAATGAACAAAAGTTTATATAACCAGTTTTAAACAAGTGTATAAATGTGTTTGAGCATCGGGTTTTCTGCTTGCATTTCAAGTTGAAAGTAAACACGATCGTTTTAGCTCAATTGGAAATTACGCTAGGGATTACTGCATCCTCATAGTTCTGGTTAACTGTTTCGTGAAACAAAAGTCTCATAAAACACATCAAAAATAATTACAAAGTACACTTACACTAATAATAACACCATCTAATTAAAATGATTATAAGAATATTGCACAATAAAGTTATAAAGACTAAAAGATATGAGGTCTCAGGTGTTAGGAATAAAAGAGGCAGGCAAAGGGCTTTAACAATGAGATATACATACATATACACGTCTAAATATGTATATGTATTGTGACATCTTATATTCAATTTTCAATAAAAATTATATTTGGAAAAAGAGAGGGCAAAAATTGTAAGTGAAGAAAACCGCTATTAATTTCCTGTTAAAAGCAGGTAGCCACTAGCCACCATGCTGTGCACATTAAATAAGGCATTCTTGTAAGACAGTTTCCATATCTCAGGAGAAACTGTTCATTGAAATCTAAGTATGAGGAACATGAAAGAAAGATTATTTAATTAGAAGTTATTACAAAAAAATCTGCAAATAAAGCCTAGTTGAAAGCTAGTCATAAAAATAGGGATCATCTAGTCTATTCTCAAAAATAGCTCCTTTATACTAGAATGGGGTCTGTGACTAAATTTAACTGTCAGTGGGATCATGTAAGAAGCATTTTTTTTTTTCAGAAAAACTGGCATTTTATGATAGCTGATGAAGAGGTTGCCCAAGAAGTTGGCCCTCTCCCCTAATTAAATTAAGAAGAGGGCGTAACGTAGGTGCAAAATAACTAATACTCGTGTAGCCAGGTATTTCCATAGGCATCACGGTGCAAAAACAGAATCATTTAGATCCATTGGGATTGAAAAAAGAATTACTAGTGATGGATGAGGTGACCAGGATAAATGTTTAAAAACGAGAGTAAGAGAGTGCATGGATATATAATTTGCACACATTAATGCCTAATGGCTTGAAAGAGAAAAATTATTTTGCCTATTTCTTGGGATAAATTAACTTGTATCTTTAAGTTTTAAAATGATTACTTTAAATTTCCCATTCAGTATATCATAGATAGTCAGTGATTTCTCAGCTTAGATGAAGCCACATGAGAACATAGGCTGTTTAACTGGTTACGTACCTCAGACATTTGTGACAGAGGTGTAACTCCTGTATCTCCTAGGTTTGTAGGATCCATGCCTTTGTAAATAGTCAATAATTGAACCTTAACCAGTGATGCACATTTTGGGGTGGTGTAGTGGGTCTGAAGAGCATCTGCATTACACTGTGGCAGTCCTTTGTGGTTATCTAGGGATAAATAACGTATTTGCTTCTAATTGCCTCTTATGCTTTTTATATTTTTTGTGTATGGGATGACTATTTGAAATATGGGTGGAGAATAGACGGCCCATCTTTATCAAGCTTAATGTGTATATTTAAGTAATAAAGCGTTGAAACCACTGTGCAGCCTTTGGTCTATCTTTGATTGATTAAACATTATATTCAATCCTCCTCTTCACACTATTTTTATATAATTCTTTATGGACTGCTAGCACTTTTGGGTTTACGCATTAGATCATTAGTGTAGCACCACTATTTTTATTCTTTGATAAATAACGAATGTACAATGAAAGTTGTGTGTGTCATTTATGTCTATGAACTATTTTTTTGAATATCCATATTTAATTATAGTCTAATTTCAGAGGCAGTGTACATGTTTTATAACAGTAATCTGTTAACTTGGCTTTGAAAAAAAGCAATGAACATGGAACTTTGCTATTAAGCAAACTGTATTTCATATTTTATTGACTCATATATAAATACGGTTGTTTCTTAGCATAGATCCCTAGTACCTACCCACTCAGACATCCCCTACCTGTGTCCTAGTAGGGTCTGTAGTAAGCTGGCTTGTTACTAGTCCTGAGTTATATTTCTACCTTTTTTATGTATATTCAGTAAGTTTATACATGTATTTAATATTGGTTGCGTAACCTTTTATTCATTTTTTTTTTCTCAAGTATAATTTAATGTATTATGTTTTATGCCAGATTATAGTAATTAACTATGTGTATCTTTTTGTATTATTATCCCAATGTAATACTTTCTTGTTTGTTGATACTATTTCATTAAAGGGTCTGCATCAATAGTAATAATTTGATTGTATACAACTTATATCTATCTATCTATCTATCTATCTATCTATCTATCTATCTATCTATCTATCTATCTATCTATCTAATGGATGTAAAGCACTCCTCTTCATGTATTTATATTTATAGTACTCTCAAACAGTATTCAAAATTTAAGATATCTCCTGTTCAAAAAGTTAACCATGCCTTTAATTTTGTTGTTTAATAAAATGTATGTTCTGTGTTATTTGTATGAGTTCTGTAACTGTCCCATAGTAATTGCTTAGCAGAAAGCAATGATCTTCAATACCATGACTTGGCTATAAAGTTACCATTTTCTTAAAAAAAAAAAATCTGATTGCAGAGGGGTAGCAGGGTAATTTCACTTTAACACTTATAAGGAAATTCAGTTAGCAGGTAGTTTTTGAATTAAAGCAAATTGATAAGTGGTGCTTTAATTGTGACAGTCATTATTAATTTAACATATTTAGAGTCCCAAGACTAATCTGAACATGTAGTTGATTAGATTTAATCTATTTTCATGGTTTAAAAGTGTGAAGTGAACTTTTTGTTTTTTTTGTTTTAAAACAAGAACAAAGTTTATTCATATGAAACATCAATGTTCTGGAACATCAGGTCTGTATATATAACCAGACACTTTGATATATTGAATCTCTTATTAGAGAAAAGAGAGATGGAGAGAAAGAAGAAAAAAAGAAAGGAAGCCCCCAGATGGGACTCTTCCATTTGTTCCCCAGAAACATTCCATCTCATATTCTTAACCTATGCATTTACTTATTTATGGCAGTTAAATTGGCAATAGCTAGAGCTTGGCGCCGACCTTAGGGCCCTAGGTGTAACCAAGTCCTTAAAATAATTTCACACATCGAAGCTATGGAAAGCCCTATATTTCCTGCTAAAAATAAAATTAATTTGCATTGTATGCGCTGGGAACTTTGGAGGCAATGGAGGCAAAATCAAGGGAATAGATCACCCTATGTAGCCTTAGAACAAGTTAAAATACAACAAAATGACCAACATCATAGCAATCTAAATAAAACCAAAATATGGTAATAACGTTCTATAACAACGTATATAAAGAAAAGTCACTCCAGCCCAATATGTAAATCATCAGACTTTTATTGCTTCATGGTCCCAAAATACAAACAACAACATGTCAGACCTCTCACAGGTCCTTAGTCATGTCTAAGGCATGACTAAGGACCTGTGAGAGGTCTGAAACATTGTTGTTTGTATTTTGGGACCATGAAGCAATAAAGGTCTGATGATTTACATATTGGGCTGGAGTGACCTTTCTTTTTATACTTTGCCTTGAGGAGTTGACTGACCCTTTGTTCCATGCCCACTGCTGGCTGCCATTCCCTACCTTGCTCTAAAACAACGTGCTATAACAATATAAAAGTGCGATCGCGAGAGTATTGGAAAATAAGACCTTACCGTCTCCCCCTCCCCTTTTTTTCTCGCTTTTCCCTCCTTTGAGATAAAAAATCCCCTCACTCCACCCATATAGCGGAAACACCTTCTACTGCAATAAAAAAGAAAAAGCTCACTTTTACACTCAAACTCATTCAAGAAAGTTATAATAACATTTTGGAAGTAATATATACTTAAAATACAACAAAACGTACTTTTCCTCAACTTCCTAAGCAAACAAATCAACTTATCTTTCTCTCTCTATCCCCCTACAACTGAAAGGAAAATGTTATGTCATGATGTTGAACTATCAAAATTTATGTTTACATCATCAAGACAAGACTTGTTATACTTTTTGAGAATTATCGTAAAAGTTTGTATTTTTATGATATAATACTGTTAATCCGGTTTTCGGGTTGGAAGAATTGTACGGATTTCTTGTTTTGTAATTATGTAAAAATTGCAAAAAAAAATTATTAAAAAAAAGAAAAGAAAGGAAGAAATCGGTCTAGGAGAAGTGGTAGGTAGGAAGGGAAGGATCAGGAATAAAGCTGAGGTGAAGTGAACTTTTTATAAAAAACAATTCTATGATTCAATAATAATGCAAAGCATGAATATGTATTAACTATATAATGCCACTTGAAAAAGGCTAACATTTTGTTTTTTATTTAATATGCCTGAAATGCAGAATTTGAAAAAAAAAAAATCTTCAACAAACTTCTTAAAAACAATTTTCTGTTTTACTGGCATACTGGTGTCATATTGTCTATAATAAAACTAAACAGTCAGTTTTCATGATGCAAATCCATTTATAAAGTATTAGATATATTGATTATGGTGGGGTTTTCAAATATTTTTTAAATAATAAAAATACAAAACCTTATGCAATGCGTTTTGAAAGGGAATTCTGATTAACTGGAATGGAGGCCATGGTCTACAAAATAGTTACAGCTTCTTGCATTTATGTGGTAACATTATAACAGCAAAACAAATAGTCCTAGATTACAAGGGAAGCACTTTTTTGTGCAATATATCTAATGGTAATTGCACTTAAATAAAATTTATACCTTTAGATATACTGCAAGAATCTGTGCGCTCATATTACAAATTGAAAATAAAATGTTTTTTTTTAATTCTAAAGCAAATTTGTATGCAAATTATCGGAAGAGTAAGTAAACTATGTTTCTCATTGTTAAGTTTCCAGAAATAAAATGGTAATTTACTTTTAGGCCAGTTTTGTAGGTCTATCAAGTCCCGTATGAGCAGTCCCAATGACTTTCCCAGAGCTTACCATTTTGGTTACCATTTCAATAGTTAATTTAATTATCACATGAGTGCAAAGTTAACTATCAACTTGTAATAAGAACGATAGTTACTGCTTGGTGCTTGTCATTAAAAGTATAGCGAGTAATACTTATCCAAATGCATTTACAATATTTTTTCATCGCCCCAACTTGTAATGCGGATTTGAACAGTAAACTTATTGCAACTTCGCCAAATTTTTGTATGACTGATGATAATGTATGCACTTGTAATCTTAGTTATACACTACACCTTATCTATTATCTATTTTTTTTTTCAATTACTATCCTTGTAATTTACCTTAACTATGCCCTATCATATCTCAATCAGATCAGATATTTCATAAAGTCAGTGACACATAACACGTTTTATGAAGACAGCCAACCACAATTGAAATATTTTTTCCGGGCTAACTGTATTTTAATATCATCATGTTTTTTCTACTTACAGAAAGTGATTTTTAAACATAAAATGAGCAATGTGCATTAGATTATTATTATATATATATATATATATATATATATATATAATTATTTACAATAAAAGAGGGAAGAATAAAGAAGCAGAGAAAGGCGAACTGAAGGAAACAATACATTTGGAATTTAAATTACTCATTAGAAATGTTACAGATTTTGAACTCACTTTTTCACGAGCATTTGCCATTTTCTTTTTTTTTTTTTACCTTTCTTTGTTTTATGATGCAATATAATCCATACAAACATTCTGTGGTCTTGATCTGTGAAAATGTGTACATTTTAATTTTGTCATATACTAATATGCACATAACAACTTCCTTGTAGTACTGTGGCTTTATGTAGTCTCTCCATTTATCATATTTTTTTTTATTTATTTATATACTTGTGCAACTGTCATGTGATGTCTACAGACTCACAATGCACTTTCTGTTATACAGTTTTATTTTCTACAGTTACACAATTTATGCTTTCACTTTTCATTTTCCTTGACATCACATATCTTTTCTTACTATTGCATAACATTTTGTGGATTATCCTATACAGCTAGTACTTAATCAATACTGAGCTATGCGACTGATTCTTTTAAAACTAGTTTGATAAAGGTGGATTCAAGAGACAAAAGTTTGCTCTCTGTGTCTGGGCATCTAATAACACTATAAAAACGGCTATATTATTTATATGGAACACTGCACATTTTTTATTTTGTTCAGACATTTCAACCCTGTCACAGTCCTGCACAAATGCACACAGCCTGAAGAATAAGATAAGCGCTATTACAGCAAAATAATGTTCATTGTGACCTTTTTGCTTCTTAAAAGTTTGTGCCTTAGTTGTTATTTTCATGCATTGCAGCAAAAGGATTGTCTGGCACCTCAGGCAAAAAATACATTGTTTTGCCACTGAGAAGATATGCCACAAAACAAAATACACACAAAAAAACAAGTCAAAAGTTTGTTTTTGTGATGACTATTTATTTGTAAAATGACACTCTATATTGTAGCACTAAACAACAAGTAAAAAAATACATTGAAGAGGTAACAATACCCTAGCAAAATAAAACTGACTTGGGTACAACAAGCAATATAGTTATTAACATAGTTTAATACATAAACATAAGCACACAGGTATCCATATAAAGTAAATTATACAAGTAGGCATTAATTCACACCTATAAAAGGCAGCCACACACACATAAACACAAATAATGCATAGTATAGACAGTACCTTCATTTAGTTACTCACCACATTGCCACAGTTTATATACTTCTATGTTGAGCATATTCTCATCACCCTGGTCTTGAATTCTTCTAGCAAGGCCTTTTACTTCTAAATGGTTTCATGAAGTAAATTCAGGGACCACCTAGCCATGTCCTTGGACTGCCCTGGACACCTTCATGATATGTCAAACCCTGCACGGGGTTGCAGGGTTATTGTTGTACTTTCTGCAGGGTTTAACATATCATGAAAGGGTCCATATCACCATCATAACTCATATCCCAATAAATATACAGGAGATTTTAACCCTATTGGATACACACAGAGCAATGATTATCTATTCCAGTTTGATATCAGTAATACAAACAGATCAACACATTTTAAATCTCTTTTGGTGCTTGTTACACTGACAAGTAGTGTTTAAAATCCCTGGATTGTTAATAATGCGCAGAAAAGTTTTCCAGTAATGCACCAACTGGTTTCCTTTTAAGATGCCTTCAAAAACACAGCAATCGTCTTCAACACAATGGATGCCAGTAACACAATTGTACTAACTAAACTTACTATTTAGGAAACAAACTAATTTGAGGGACAGCCAGTCAGGCACTAAATGCTGAATTTTAGTCACACAGTAGTTGTATATTTTTTTACATTGACATTTCAGTTATTTTAATTGTTCATATCCTATAATTTAAGATTTTGTTAATATTAATTGTCTATATTAGCTTTTCCCATTGGAAATAACTGTAACGAATCCTAATAATTTGAAAAAAATCCCAAACTAATATTTCGGACAAAACTAATTTTTAACCGGTGCACATGTCTTCTGATTACACCATGTTATAACAGCCTAAATTCAGTCACATAAGATCTGAACCATTAAGTCATGCACAATTAAGTTGGATTTGAAGCACCACAATCAAAACATATGTCTTCCATACCAGTCTGTCAGAAATTTCATGTTAGTGGCACATGTGGCTTTTCATGTGATTTTCAAGGCTATTTCATTCCACTATGCAAAAGAAAACCCTGTGATTTATCAGTGGCTTTTCATAATGTTTAATCCATTTATAGTTTGCATTGAGAGAATTTGATAGTTTTGCAATCCACTAAAAATATTTTTTTCTCACTACCTTTTAAATGATTTTGTTACTTTTCTAATTCAAGAGCCTTTGACCTTTGGGCTACATGTAATAATGTGAGTGCGTACCAGGTTCTCAATTTGATAACTTGTCTGCTGCCCCTTCCCTCATGTGAAAGAAGGACCTGTTAATAACCCCAAGCAAGTTTGAGGTGATTTCTCTCCACCAACTCAGAGGTGGCCGAGATTGTAAGGAGCAGCGGTCTGTTGACCACTGCTTCTTACATAGCGGGAAGCAGGCTCTCATGTGCAAACCTGCCCCTCAAGTGCTCTGAAGCAGCTTCCGCAGCTTAGTACATGGAGTGAAAGGTGTAGAACTTCTGTCCATTGCTTTTTTAATGATAAGAAATATTACACATGCATCATTTACATCTTAACAATATTTTCTTCTGGTTTAATACATTAAAATATATACCTCAAATCAGTGTGGTATTTAAGGTCCAAATATGGCCTGATTTGTTTTCCTTCTTGTTTGTTTTATTGAGAATAAGAACAAGAGCATCTTAGAGTGATCTCTTATATAGTAGCAAAGGAAATTCTATTCCTTAAATATTGTGAATGATCCTAATTTTTTTACTTGCTTAAAAATTCTGCACTTCATCATCCCATTTTCTGTGTATTTTTCCAGTGATCACCAGTGACGTGCAGTGACGTCAGAGGATGGTGAGGCAGTGGCTAGGATACGCCTTCATTCTTTAGATATCCTTTGTTGAAGAAATAGCAATGCACATGGGTGAGCCAATCACATGAGGTATCTATGTGCAGCCACCAATCAGCAGCTACTGAGCATATTTAGATATGATTTTCAACAAAGGACATCAAAAGAATAAAGAAAATTAGATATTAGATGTAAATTGGAAAGTTATTTAAATTTGCATATGGGTTTCATATGGGTTTCATGTCCCTTTAAATGGTGTCTTGGAAAACTGGTCAACTTAGTAAACATCTGATTTTAGTCTAAAAGGATTGTAACAGAAACTCTTGCCAGATAACACAATGCTTGCTCTGATTATGAGATCTAGAAATCCATGCCCATTAAAATATGTTTAAAACATACTTTTTACTTTAATGCTGCAAATTATGCTTATAGATTCTTTCATTACATAAGGGATGAGAGTCAGAGGGGGAGGAAGAGAGACAGAGAGAGAAAGAGACCATGGGGGAGAACAACACATAAGGAGAGAGATGGATAGATAGAGAGAGACACACACACACACACACACACACACACGGGGGGACCACTGCATTTTAAAGTAATAAAACAGCAGAGCTACAAAGAGTTCAGAAAATTAGTCTATAATTTAGTGGCAAGCTGCTAAGTTAGTGGGTGTAAAGTTTGAGTAAACAAAATACAAAAACGACCCTGCTATAAAAGAGTAAACAAACACTAAACCACATTCATTAAATTATCATTTTAACTAACAGAATCTTTCAGTAAAATCTTACTTTAATAAGATGTGGGTGAAACACTGCTCTCTGTGCCTCTCTCCTGCTCTGTAAGGATTCAGGAAGTGACAGTGGCACATTGCACTGCACTTAGAGGGGAAGAACAGAACTCTCTTTTTCACTTTAGCAAAGCTAGCAGGTTCACAGGACAGCAACAAAATATATGAAAGTTGTTTTTTTGCGTTTTTGTTTTGTTTTATATGATTTAACATCCAGCCCCAACCCTATGTTCCACTTACTAATGCCTCTCACTGGATTGGTTCAGCCCAAATAGGACTGCCTCAAATAAGCAGTTAATGAGCCATGCAATGATCTTAACCACTTGCATCCAGTAGATGGCGCAGCATGTTGTGTAATGGTGGGCAGACCTGATTGTGCCTCTTCATTGCACAACATATAGCTGTGAGAAAAAAAAATGCTGGGGGAAAAAATTTACAATTTTTTTTTTAAAGCCAATAAAAAATATATATTTTTGCCCATATGAGAGGTGAAGCACTGCCTCACCTGCCTCTAGTGACTGCACATCACTGGTGATCACAATCATAAAATGCTTCTGCTAAGAATACTCCTGAAGTTTGAAATTGTTACCTCCTGATAACAACACAGAATCGTTATCTGCTTTGTTAATCTCAAATTGTCATAATCCAAAAATCAAATACACAGAATTAACAACAAACAAAATATTGATTTTGTGGGTTTAACTATTACATCACAAATTGAAAGGTCTGTATATTGATTGATCAATTTTAGTAGCATGTAGTGATATTAATAGATGACGTGTGAAATTAACTCCAATTAACCTTTTGTACTATACACCAAACCATACAGATATGTGTGTATGTCTTTTTATGGGATTTGAAAAGGTACAATGTTGGTACAGGGGATCTTTGTTAATTGGATTATCATTTTGGCTAAATTTTATTATTGCAAAATTGCTTATTATATTCTAATTAGTAGCCGTTAACATGACAATAACGATCAAATGAATGATTGTGATCGACCCACTAATTTTATAACTAAAAAATGTGAGGATTCTTTGGGTACCTGTGAAAATGATGTATTGACATATGTTAAGAGAAAAGGGTAAGGGGGAACTTCCAGGCAGCGGCCATGTTCGGTCGCATAGCTGTATGCTGCTGCAGCCTTTTTTCGAAAATTACAGAAATTCCCAGCCTAACTCATTGATCCACTTAAGATTCCATTGGAGCTGAATAGTGAATTTGACTCTGTGTCTATTGATTACAATTTGGTAAGGATCACTGCTGGCATCGTCGCCCGGAGCCATTTTAAAATCTTGGCCTACTCTACACCCCCCGGCGGGACGCCTCTGGCCCTGTCGTTATGCAGCACTCAATGTGCTTTACAGACATACATATCTACAACTATAAGCGGATTGTCCTCTGCAACGGATCAAGTTGTCATGGAGCCTTCCTGCTTACTAATAGAAATCAGCCGTCTGCTTTTACATTACCAAGAAGCCTTATCAGAGGCACTCCGTGCCCCGGGTCACACTCTTATAGCTAACTCAATCCCTATAACTGCACCGGAGAGAGATCGGTATGTGGACAGGGAGATGTGTATATCGGAGGAAAGACTGGCTTGTACTAGAGCAAACACACGAGAGGACCTAACCCTCTTACCATACGAGGGGAGTATATCAGAGACATGCACCGCTGCAGAGCCCTGGAATCCTCCTACAGTGAACACCCAAGTCCAAGCAGGAGCCTCTGAGCTCTCGGACACTATAGCTGAGGCCCCCGACCCCTGGACGGTCAGTTCAGAAGCCCAGATTTGCCGAGTCATGACCCAGAAGATAACCCTGAGGAAGCTGAGCGCTTCAGCACCCGAGTTAGCCCCAGACCCTTGGGGTCAGAGAGACGCTTCTGCCCCATATCGGTACCCTCAATCACTCTTGGCACCGCTCTCTATCGACTACCCAATTGAGCCGACCCACTCAAAACCGCAACTCCTCACGATGCCAATTAGTCGAAGATGGGCTGGACACACACACATACCTGGTTTACCGTTTTTGCTGGCCGCAATGACATCGCAGCAACGCACCTTGCGGGTGCGCAAACAACTGGAGGATTGTAAAGTATACTTCTCCTCTACTTGGCCCATCAAGACAGGAGTGGGTTGATAAGCCTATTGCCGCAAGCGATTGGCCATATCGGATATGCTAGAAATATCAACCGAACTTATGGCCATTGAATGTGTGGACTTTCACACTGAGCATGTCACCTCTTCTATAGTCGAACACTGCAGATCCTAATTATAGATTGAAGACGGTTAATGTGCCTGCCGAACTGGTGAAGAGTTAAACTTTTTGCTGCATATGCTGTATTTTACCTACAGGTAGAACTACTCTGATTGTTAGCTGTTGGGTCCCTAATAACTATCTACATCTGAATCCCAGCTTGGGTATATAAAAAATGGGTTTAAACAGTTATTTTTGTTTTTATCGCACCCCAGCAGCGGTTATGGAATGCAGGTTAACTGCTTGACCATTCTAACACAAACCAAGTTTTCTTTTAGCAGCCCCATCCGTGGACTTACTAATTTGCAACTCACCCCTCCTATATATGTACTTTATAGACTCTAATTATAATACAGAACTGTAGGATGTTTGTGCTGCTTTTATGACTATAGGCAGGATTAAGTTGATAATTTGCCCTTAGATTATTAGTGATTGCTTATGTTTTTCCTTCAGTTTTTTTGCATTCACTTCTATGTTCTATTGCCGAGGCTAGCAACAGTTAATTGTATGAAGAATGTCGATAATGGATATGTACTGGGCTGTTACAAATGTATTTGCTATACTTACCGCCTTACTGTGACCCTCCCCCCTTACTGTTTTCTACTAACATATCTTAGAAACTACACTAAACTAACTAAGGTTACTAACTACTAACTATCTTATGGATTTATTTGATTATTTGAACCTCATGTAGCACAAATATGTGTGGCCTGTCACCATCATCATATTTCTACCTAGGAATACCTTTTCCTTGGAATGTTTGGGTACAATGGTATTAATTCTTTGCGCCATAAATAACATAGATAATGATCCTTAGACCTTTCACTTGGTCTTAAGGGTGCGCCGCCTGCGGCCGAGGTGGGGCGCCCTAACACTGATTACACTCTTAGGATCATATCTAAAAATAATTGATATAATAATAAACCCTGGTCACTCCTTATGTTTGTATCAACTCATAACGCTTCCAATTTATAGATTGTGCCCATACTAATTTAGAGCTCCAGGATAACTGTTTTAAGCGAGGTTTATGGTTTATGGGTCTTGCATTTGCTTGGCGCAATTAGCCAGTCTGATGGATAGGGTGAACATATTAAGGAGGTGACTCAATACAGCCCTGTCTAAAAATAATTTACATAAGGGGATCTACTAATATAATCTATTGCTGATACCGGGGCTTACTACACTTAATATACACACGTAATGTAACTCTTTTATCATTCACATATCCCTGGACCCACTTTATGTCCTGTAGTTAATTTTATTACTGCTATCATACTAATAAGATAGTTACAGATGGGCCAAGGCTCTACATGGCAGGTGCTCCTTTCCTTTTATAATTATTAGTTCTGTTCCTATTCCCACCCTCATAGGGGACAATCAGCCACATTGACCAAATATATCTTGTATATACTATGTTACCTAGTTTATGCTATTTAGTTTACATAACTCCATAGTTACCTATATAACTCCATAGGTACTGCTTATAAATAAAAATAAAGCAGCTCATATAACTATTAGTAAAATTGAAAAATGAACTTCCTGAATGGAAATCCAAAAGTGGTTTCTGTAGCTAGCAGTTGTTTTCCATATAGTTTTTTTATACACATATGTGAGGTCCAAGAGTGGCCTCTTGTATCATTTGGGAGACACCCAAGTTTAATAGGCATTCTATTTGCATATTGTATCTCTAAAAGGTCATCTTGATGTAGTTATGGATTTGCACCATATGTACCCTGTATTTTACCATTACCATGCTTGTTTTCTTTTTTGTTTGTTCATGTATGCCTTGCCTGGAACTTCAATAAAAAAAAAAAAAAAAAAAAAAAAGAGAAAAGCGTAAGATAACCTAAAAAGGGGCGGTTAACAGGCACTCATTCCTAGTATGAAAGTAAAATAAAATTTTTTAATCGTAATAATTAAAATACAAGCCTCCAAAGCAAACAGTACCTAAAATTAAACTAAGTCACATTATCCCCCTGTTTCCTGGCCGATAACAGCTCCCTCAGCTTCAGGTGACAGGGACAATGGACTGCTAATGTTTAAAACCAACAATGTGCACCTAGGTGCACAAAAACAAGCAAACTAGTTTCGGCTGTACTATCAGCTCCCTCGGCTTCAGGTGACAGGGACAACGGACTGCTAATGTTTAAAACCAACAATGTGCACCTAGGTGCACAAAAACAAGCAAACTAGTTTCGGCTGTACTATCAGCCTTTCTCAATGCGGCAGACAAACGGAATGTGACTAATCGTATCTCACTGGAAACAATACAGAAATCGTATGATAGGGTTACATCTAACCCAATTCCCTTTGTTTTCTTTGCTGGTATACTGCTAACAAAGCACAGAATGGGGGACTTCCGGGCGGCGGCCATCTATGGACGCAAAACTGTTGGCTGCTCACACTTTCCTGCTGTGATAACTAAATATCGCAAGAAATAGCCATCTTTGGGGCTTCAAACTGTCAGAATCGGGACTATCATAAGTTCAGCTCTCATTTGATGCCCCCCTCCTTAGGATTGTGTGGCGCTTACATTTACCGGAGCTATTCTAAGGTTGAGGCCTTCTCAAAACCCCCCCAGTGACTTTCCTAAGGGTAATCACTGTCGCGCAGCCCCCATTGTGGGCTGTTCAATACTTCAACTCTTAACTCTCCCAACATGGAACCGTATGTCAATAAGGGCTTTCTTGAGGAACTACGCTGCCTACTCTCTGACTACCTCGTGGCATTTGAGGACATCCTATCTGATACGCTGGGCACTAATGTCGGCCCCTTTGCTCTGACACCCAACTTACCTCAGCCTGGCGCCACGGTGAACATGAGAGAGGCTGACACAGAACCTCAGCGTTCACTCCCCATACCTTCCAACGGACCAGCTAGTCTGATCTCTGCAGCATGGGAAGAGCAATCTCCAATCAAGCCAGTCCAGTGGAGTGTTTGTGAGGGTACCGCAGCTACAAGCAGATTCTCCCCCATAACACTTCAGGAGCTCTATGGCCTTACACCTACGGAGATCACGGAAGGTGTCTATGCTTCAGTTGTGGAAGCTTTACTACTGAGGGATTTACAGGTGCCTGCAAGCATACCGATGATTTTGCTAAGGGTCCCTTTCCCATACTCACCGGATTCATATGGTAGTGACAAGCAGCAGCTAAGCAACGATCTCATAGGAATTAAGCTGAGGAGAGCTGGCGTGGGGTAAGACAGTGCTCATAGGACCTGCCCACTAAGCACTTCATAAACGCTTCTTCACTGGACAGAACTTTCTATGAGGACCATGTGGTCTGAGACTTCAAGTTCATCGGAATCCCAGTGGAAAAAAAAACTGCTTTCAGACCCAAATTCCCCCCCCCCCTTAATTTATATCTATATGAAACTTTTCATAGTATCCTTGAGCATGGGTCTCAATGTTCACTTCAAGACTTTTCCCCTTTACAAACGCTCCTCAACGCATGGGGTTAGAAACACAGTAAGGTGCCATGACTGTTGCTATTTCTACAGGGCTTATAATGTTTGCATGAGCATGGTTAATATCCCATTCCACTTCCAATGCCCACTGTTTAGTGAGTTAATTTCTGATATACTGATTGCAAATGTTTTACATGTCTTTAACTAATGTGTGTTTATGATTACTGGGTCTAATTACCTTTTGCTCTCAGAATTTTACCTATTAATCTTCACAAGTGGTAACCTTCCACATATGCACAGCTGACTAGCTTTTAGAAATAAGCTCACCCACCATCTTTGCCAACCCTATGGCTTTGGCTAACATCACCTTATGTGGTTTAGGAACAACATAGTGCCCAGCATAGCAATTAGAGGTATATCCTCCTCCTTAAGAACTCATATTATCCCTTCCACCCGTTCTATACAGTAATTTCAAGAGTTGAGTTACATCTTTATAGTTGCTTAAAAAACTGTAAATAATATATCACAACATTTTAAAGTAATAATAAAATAACAAGGTTCCTCATATGAGATCCAAGAGTGATCTCAATTCATTTGATGCTACCTACTATGACTGTTTGCGGCACATTGATATATGGTCCAAGAGTGGCCTTTTAAATCAACCAGTAGGTATATAGGTTAATGGCAAATGGTGTGCTTCTCAAGATTCTGATGTCATGTAGTATAATTGTACATTGTTTATGTAAAAAACATTTTCTGTGTATTTGCCTCTTATGGAACTTCAATAAAAAAGTATTTTAAAAAAAAAAAGAAAGCACAGAATGATTCCAATATAATAGACACAATATAATACCACGGCATTAAAATAGACAAAGTATTGGAACCAATGGGGGCATTAGCAGACATCAGCCAATCAGAATACCGTTTCTGTACACACCCTCCCTAGCCAAAGTGATTGATGCTTTAAGAGTTTCTGATACACGGATGGGTCCTCTACACTTACCTACGATACAATCTGTACCATTCTGTTGCAAATATTAACAAATACACGGCTGATCGAAGACACATTGTATACACTATGAATAAATGTATGGAGATACACATTTGTCAGCTACATGAAACCATTAGTTACCAATTGCAATAGGAGATCGTAACTGACATGTTTGTTTACATAAGTGTGTTGCAACATACTAGCCAATCAGAATACGATAGTTGAAGACAGTGTCTTACAACAAAGTGATTGGTTTTCAAGTGGGAGTTTTTCTTATGCAGCTTGCGATAGGTTTATGGAATAAACAGAGTGCTATTTAAAGGGGTGACACCCGGGCCTCAGTTTGTCTGCCACATTGAGAAAAGCTGATAGTACAGCCGAAACTAGTTTGCATGTTTTTGTGCACCTAGGTGCACATTGTTGGTTTTAAACATTAGCAGTCCGTTGTCCCTGTCACCTGAAGCCGAGGGAGCTGTTATCGGCCAGGAAACAGGGGGATGATGTGACTTAGTTTAATTTTAGGTACTGTTTGCTTTGGAGGCTTGTATTTTAATTATTACAATTAAAAAAAATTATTTTACTTTCATACTAGGAATGAGTGCTTGTTAACCGCCCCATTTTGAGGTTATCTTACCTTTTTCTCTTATTGTATCATTATTGGTGGGTTAGCACCGGAAATTGTTATTTCTATTAATTCCAGTTTACACGTAACTAGTGCCAGTGCTCTAATTTTTTCTAATTTACTATATGTATTGTGAATAGTACTAAACTATTCTATTTTCCTTAGAGTCACTTGAGCACAGTTAATAAACACTATGGCCTCCTTTGATTTACATGCCGAAATGCAGAAATGGTCAGAGGATATTTATAAATTAACATCTGATCTTAAAAATAAAAAACACCAGATGTTGAAATTGTGGGAGAATGGTTACAATCATTAAGAGATTTAAAGAAAACTAGGAAAAAACAGATCAGAGGACAGTGAAACCTGGGAATGTATGATTTCTATTAAAAAAATGGTATCATCCCCAGAGGCTTACGCCTAAAGATGTTTCCAACTTTTTATAATCTCAAACCTGAACTTATGACTAAATGGGAACAAGCATTAACTGAATGCTCACTCAAATTAATTGGCTATCTTATTGAGCATGAAACAGAAAAACTAAATATAGTCACACAAGAGATCAATAAATTAAGTGAAGATTTGAAACATTATGAAACCATGGAAGATTTCCAAAAATCTTATAATAAAATTAAGAATGGGATGGATAGATTCGCCAAGTTTGTTTCAGATAAAAAAGAAAAAAAGATTGATAGGAATCTCAACGACTATGCTCAGGGACAAGTATATAATTGGAAGAAAAGTATAAACCAACACTCTGACTCTGAATGTACTGACATAGAATATGACTCAACAGATGCAGATACATCAGAGACTGAAATACAACCTAGGTCTATACTTACCACTGCCAATAATCATAATAAAAAAAAAAACTACATATTAACTTGGGAACTATCCCTTTAGACGTAGGATCAGGAGAGGCAGAAGGAATACAACCTCGAACCAGACGACAGGTTCGCTTCAACCAGAGACAGCAATCTCACAAAAATCAACCCCACAACAAAAAGAAGTAGAAACAAATGATGAGCATGTTAGCCTTAATATTATTAATCTATCTGACAGGGTTTTGACCCCAAAACATTATTCTGCACTCATAAAAGGTTTATCCTTTGTACCTTCTAACCACATTGATAAATTTGAGGCTATCAAAGACACCCATTTATTTGTTAGGAAGATTTTATTAAGGAAATACTTTATGAATAGTGAAGACCCGAATCTAGTATCTCAAACTGATATTACAGCATTGAATGACCTTATAACTTTATTGGAACAGAATGAGGATTTGACTGATGAAGCCATTAATAAATCTAAGCTTGATAATTGGCGTAAAATACTCAAGTTACAGTCACAATTCACTCCTCCAGGTAACATCTCCCCCCAGGCGATGTACCTGGGCTGGTGGGAAGAGATGATAGTGTTTAATGACAACATATATTTTTTGGGGGGGTTTGAAAATAATTCTGTCTAGGTATAGATTGTGGATAGCTCTTAACTACAAATGTAATTGTTGGGTATTTTATTGCTGCCCATAGAACAATCCATATCCATATCTCACTATACTATTGTATACTTGTGTGATTGTTAATATTATGTCTTATTCAAGGGTAATTGTAGATCACTGTAACCTTTGACAATGTGTATCCATACACTAACACACCTTCATGGTGAATATTAACGCCATATAAATTTATAATATCGCTGATGTAATCTGAACCAAATGCTTAAAATACTAATATGTGTCTTCACACTAAGAAGGTATATGACTTAGGTACATGGTTTAGGGACTACACACGATTTTTATATATATGAAGCATAACTCCATATCCAATAATAGGTGTAAATAGTAAGTTCACGATACATGTCTAACACAAGGCTTGAAACATGATACTAACATGTATTTTTGATGAGAATGGTATAAATCCAAATTCAGGATTAGTTATGCTGTATTATTTGTGCCGTGGTATTTCTGTGCATATATGCAGACGGTGGTATAAGAGCTGCTAATCGGAATGTGACTAATCGTATCACACTGGAAACAATACAGAAATCGTATGATAGGGTTACATCGAACCCAATTCCCTTTGTTTTCTTTGCTGGTATACTGCTAAGAAAGCACAGAATGATTCCAATATAATAGACACAATATAATCCCTCGGCATTAATACAGACAAAGTATCAGAACAAATGGGGGCATTAGCAGACATCAGCCAATCAGAATACCGTTTCTGTACACACCCTCCCTAGCCAAAGTGATTGATGCTTTAAGTGGGAGTGTCTGATACACGGATGGGTCCTCTACCCTTACCTACTATACAATCTGTACCATTCTTGTGTAAATATTAACAAATACACGACTGATCGAAGACACATTGTATACACTATGAATAAATGTATGGAGATACACATTTGTCAGCTACATGAAACCATTAGTTACCAATTGCAATAGGAGATCGTAACTGACATGTTTGTTTACATAAGTGTGTTGCAACATACTAGCCAATCAGAATATGATAGTTGAAGACAGAGTCTTACAACAAAGTGATTGGTTTTCAAGTGGGAGTTTTTCTTATGCAGCTTGCGATAGGTTTATGGATTAAACAGAGTGCTATTTAAAGGGGTGGCACCCGGGCCTCGGTTTGTCTGCCGCATTGAGAAAGGCTGATAGTACAGCCGAAACTAGTTTGCTTGTTTTTGTGCACCTAGGTGCACATTGTTGGTTTTAAACATTAGCAGTCCGTTGTCCCTGTCACCTGAAGCAGAGGGAGCTGTTATCAGCCAGGAAACAGGGGGATGATGTGACTTAGTTTAATTTTAGGTACTGTTTGCTTTGGAGGCTTGTATTTTAATTATTACAATTAAAAATCTTTATTTTACTTTCATACTAGGAATGAGTGCTTGTTAACCGCCCCTTTTGAGGTTATCTTACCTTTTTCTCTTATTGTATCATTATTGGTGGGTTAGCACCGGAAATTGTTATTTCTATTAATTCCAGTTTACATGTAACTAGTGCCAGTGCTCTCATTTTTTCTAATTTAGTATTGACATATGTTTTATATGTGTATTTTAGATTTCTAGTTATGAATGAGAAAGTATGCAAAATATAAAAAAATAAATATGGGCCTTACTTACTATTACTATTGGTTAAAAAAAAAACACCATCTAAATAAATCTTACTAAGTTGGCCTCTATTATGAAAACATCAGTATCTGCCTTGACCAAGCTACTCCACTTCGAACCCAGAGCGTTGGCCCAAGGGTTTACCATTCCATAGGTAGATATCATCTTGCTTCAGCTGCTGCTGCCTGTGTCCATAGAGTACTGGCATGGATGTCAAGACCCTTCTGGCATATTGCAGCAAGCTGAATCCTCAGCATCACTGGGGGAAGCAATTGTGGTTAGAGAAGGAGGAAAGGGAGGAGAGGGGGAAGAGGAAGTGTAGAAGCCATAGCTACCAATGCTCACTCTGATTTGGAAGGGTCTGTCTAAGGCAGATACTGTTTCCCTGTGCTCCCTGAGGCTCCTAAGTGTGAGTGGGTCTTACCAGTCAGCTGCACCACCTGTAGATTTTCCTCTGATTGGAATCCATCCTCAGGTCCTTTGTGCCCCAAGTGATTACCTAGGTTTCTCTAATAGATAGGTACTACTAACCCTTTTCATAATGCCAAGTCTGCTAGTAAGCTCAATGTTGTTGCAATAAAAAAATCTCAATTTTACTTCATAAAATGGAGCAAGCAATGACAAGTTTACTGCAAATCTATTAACACTATTTTATATTGTATCCTTTATGATGCATATGTAATCCTTTAAGATTAATTAATCAGGCTACAAAGCAGCTTTTGAACCTGTATAGTACAACCATAATTGATTAAAGTGAATAAACAGTAGTATGATTCTTAAGCAATTCAACAGCTCAGAGTTGGTGAACATAAATCATCCTGTACTGTCTCACCTAAGATGATTGACAACTGGTTGCATGAGAGCAGGGGTAGGGGTGGCTGAAGTAAACACCTGTACAAAGATAAATGCTGGTGGCAGGTGACTCTTCACTGGTCCTAAATGTGGGCAGAGAATTAATCCTTGTCTGATTGCAGAAGGGGGGTTTGTATCTTGTTTGTAAATCCACTATAGTACATGTTTTCTTTACTTGTAAACTACATTTCTTAAACACTGGTTGACTCTCTCTATATTTTTAGCCAGCATTTTACATTAAATTGCACAGTATTAATTTTCTTTTTATATTATTTGTAGCAATAAAAAATAAACTAACAAGAAAAAAATAATATTGTGGAGAATACCAGGAAGCTGATTATTTTTTAGTGAATGTAAAGATGTCTCAGGAGGGTTTAATTTTGATATGGCTTCTGTTTCTAGATGAGTGATAGCTTAACTATGCATTCTGGATTCATAGAAAACACATGGAAGTTAATAACTTAACCACCAGATGTTCCTGTAAGCAGATTTAGCTGAAATAGCATTTATTTAGCAGTAAAAAAATTCAAGGCTTAAATGAAATGACTTGTAAATGTTTCAAAGTGAGCAGTGTAGTCATGCATTTTAAGTAGATCAATCACATCACTTTAAATATGTACAAGGAAATAGATTTTCTATTCATAAAGAAATCTTAAAACTCTATTTTTTAATGTATTTGTGAGGATGCAGCACTGGGTTTTTCTATATAACTGCTTAACTTTTGATATGTGCAATTATGCATCATATATTGCAGTTTACATTTGCTAAGTGAAGTTAGCATAATGTGCTATATGCAGAATGAAGCATCACAAATTTAAATAGTGTAAAGAATTAACCATATTTTATGAATACTAAAAAGGTACTACACTGATAAATAGGTAAGTAAGCATTTGTCAGGTAAAGCAATTACAAACTTTCAGCCAGATTACGAGTTTTGTGGTATGACTGGCTTGCTAATAACTTGCAAGTTATTTCCATCGCTCACCTTTAATAGCGCAGCTATTACAGGTTTTAGAAAAACCGGCTTGTGCAGGTGATATGGTTGCGTTGAGCTCCATGCCGCACCCAAATATAAGCAGTGTTTTGACGTGCTTGTGCACAATTTCCCCATAGACATCAATGGGGAGAGCCGGCTAAAAAAAGCCTAACACCTGCAATCGCGGAGCGTAAAGCTCGGTAACGCAGCCCCATTGATGTCTATGGGGAAATAAAATGTATGTTTAAACCTAACACCCTAACATAAACCCTGAGTCTAAACTCCCCTAATCTGCCGCCCCTGACATCGCCAACACCTACATTGCAGTTATTAACCCCTAATCTGCTGCTCCCAATGTCGCCGCCACCTACCTACACTTATTAACCCCTAATCTGCCGCCCCCAATGTCGCCACAATCTACATAAATTTATTAACCCCTAAACCGCCGCCCTCCCGCATCGCAATCACTATTTAAATATTATTAACCCCTAATCTGCCGTCCGCCCACTTTACCACTATAATAAACCTATTAACCCCTAAACCTAACCCTATTGTGACCCTAACACCCCCTAACAAATATTATTAAAATAAATCTAAATTAAACCTACTATTAATAACTAACTAATTCCTATTTAAAACTAAATACATACTTACCTGTAAAATAAACCCTAAGATAGCTACAATATAACTAATAGTTACATTGTAGGTAGCTTAGGTTTTATTTTTATTTCACAAATAAGTTTGTATTTATTTTAACTAGGTAGACTAGTTAGTAAATAGTTATAAACTATTTACTAGCTACCTAGTTAAGATAAATACAAATTTACCTGTAAAATAAAACCTTACCTGCCTTTTACTAACACATAACATTACAATAAAATTAAATAAACTAAATTAACAAAATACAATTATCTAAAGTACAAAAAATAATAAAAACTAAATTACGAGCAAGTAACATGAATATTACCCTTTACTGCAAGCATGATGCCAGTCGTTTGTTAAATCACTGCAATCAGGCTTACCGTAAATATATCAGGCATTTTCTAGACCTTATCATCTCTCTAGAAAAAAATATACTGAACATACCTCAGAGCAGTTAATTCTGCAGGCCGTTCCCCCAGCTGAAGTTTTCCCATACTCTTCAGTTATGTGTGAGAACAGCAGTGGACCTTAGTTACAACCTGCTAAGATCATCAAAAACCTCAGGCAAAACTCTTCTTCTAATTTCTGCCTGAGGTAAAAACAGTACAACGCCGGTACCGTTTAAAAATAACAAACTTTTGATTGAAGATAAACTACACTAATTCACCACATCTCTCTTGATACTTCCTTTCTTGTCGAGAGCTGCAAGAGAATGACTGGGAGTGGCAGTTAGGGGAGGAGCTATATAGACAGCTCTGCTGTGGGTGATCCTCTTGCAGCTTCCTGTTGGGAAGGAGAATAACCCACAAGTAATGGATGAATCCGTGGACTGGATACACCTTACAAGAGAAAAGAAATTATCAAAAATAAAAACGAATTACACCTAATCTAATAGCCCTTTCAAAATAAAAAAAAACCTAGCCTACACTAAACTGCCAATTGCCCCAAAGAAATCAGCTCTTTTCCTTGTAAAAAAAAATACAAACAACCCGCCAACAGTAAAACCCACCACCCACACAACCGAACCCCCCAAATAAAATCCTATCTAAATAAACCTAAGCTCCCCATTGCCCTGAAAAGGGCATTTGGATGGGCATTGCCCTTAAAGGGGACATATAGCTATTTTACATTGCCCAAAAACCTAAGCTAAAAATAAAACCCACCCAATAAACCCTTAAAAAAACCTAACACTAACCCTGATGATCCACTTACAGTTTTTGAAGACCGGATATCCATCCTCATCCAGGCGGCGAAGTCCTCATCCAAGTAAAAGTGATTGCGTGAGTGCAATTGCGATTTACGCTAGAATGATTACCGTGAATTCAGAGCTCTGGTTAACTGTTTTGCAAAACATAAAACAAAACACAAAAAAACATAATTTATGCTTACCTGATAAATTTATTTCTCATGTGGTGTATCCAGTCCACGGATCATCCATTACTTGTGGGATATTCTCATTCCCAACAGGAAGTTGCAAGAGGACACCCACAGCAGAGCTTTCTATATAGTTCCTCCCCTAACTGCCATATCCAGTCATTCGACCGAAAACAAACAGAGAAAGGAGAAACCATAGGGTGCAGTGGTGACTGTAGTTTAAAATTAAAAAATACCTGCCTTAAAATGACAGGGCGGGCCGTGGACTGGATACACCACAAGAGAAATAAATTTATCAGGTAAGCATAAATTATGTTTTCTCTTGTAAGGTGCATCCAGTCCACGGATCCATTACTTGTGGGATACCAATACCAAAGCTAAAGTACAAGGATGAAGGGAGGGACAAGGCAGGTACTTAAACGGAAGGTACCACTGCCTGTAAAACCTTTCTCCCAAAAATAGCCTCCGAAGAAGCAAAAGTATCAAATTTGTAGAATTTTGAAAAAGTATGAAGCGAAGACCAAGTCGCCGCCTTGCAAATCTGTTCAACAGAAGCCTCATTTTTAAAGGCCCATGTGGAAGCCACAGCTCTAGTAGAATGAGCTGTAATCCTTTCTGGAGGCTGCTGTCCAGCAGTCTCATAGGCTAAGCGGATTATGCTTCTTAGCCAAAAAGAAAGAGCGGTTGCCGAAGCCTTTTGACCTCTCCTCTGTCCAGAGTAGACAACAAACAAAGCAGATGTTTGATGAAAATCTTTAGTAGCTTGTAAGTAAAACTTTAAAGCACGAACCACGTCCAGATTGTGTAATAGACGTTCCTTCTTTGAAGAAGGATTAGGACACAAAGACGGAACAACAATCTCTTGATTGATATTCTTATTAGATACCACCTTAGGTAAAAACCCAGGTTTGGTACGCAGAACTACCTTATCTGCATGGAAGATCAGATAAGGAGAATCACATTGTAAGGCAGATAACTCAGAAACTCTACGGGCCGAGGAAATAGCTACCAAAAAAAGAACTTTCTAAGATAAAAGTTTGATATCTATGGAATGAAGAGGTTCAAACGGAACCCCCTGAAGAACTTTAAGAACCAAATTTAAGCTCCAAGGTAGAGCAACAGGTTTAAACACAGGCTTGATTCTAACTAAAGCCTGACAAAATGCCTGAACGTCTGGGACATCCGCCAGACGCTTGTGCAAAAGAATAGACGGCGCAGAAATCTGTCCCTTTAAGGAACTAGCTGACAATCCTTTCTCCAATCCTTCTTGGAGAAAAGATAATATCCTGGGAATCCTGACCTTACTCCATGAGTAGCCCTTGGATTCACACCAATAAAGATATTTACGCCATATCTTATGATAGATTTTCCTGGTGACAGGCTTTCGTGCCTGAATTAAGGTATCAATGACTGACTCGGAGAAACCACGCTTTGATAAAATCTAGCATTCAATCTCCAGGCAGTCAGCCTCAGAGAAATTAGATTTGGATGGTTCAAAGAACCTTGAAGTAGAAGGTCCTGTCTCAGCGGCAGAGTCCATGGTGGAAAAGATGAGATGTCCACTAGATCTGCATACCAAGTCCTGCGTGGCCACGCAGGCGCTATCAAGATCACCGATGCTCTCTCCTGCTTGATCTTGGCAATCAGACGAGGGAGCAGAAGAAACGGTGGAAACACATAAGCCAGGTTGAAGGACCAAGGCACTGCTAGAGCATCTATCAGTGTTGCCTTGGGGTCCCTGGACCTGGATCCGTAACAAGGAAGCTTGGCGTTCTGGCGAGACGCCATGAGATCCAGTTCTGGTTTGCCCCAATGATGAACCAATTGTGCAAACACCTCCGGATGGAGTTCCCACTCCCCCGGATGAAAAGTCTGTCGACTTTCTCTACACCTGGGATATGGATAGCTGATAGGTGGCAAGAGTGAATCTCTGCCCAGCGAATTATCTTTGAGACTTCTAACATTGCTAGGGAAATCCTTGTTCCCCCTTGATGGTTGATGTAAGCCACAGTCGTGATGTTGTCCGACTGAAATCTGATGAACCTCATTGTCGCTAGCTGAGGCCAAGCCTGAAGAGCATTGAATATCGCTCTTAGTTCCAGAATGTTTATTGGAAGGAGTGACTCCTCCTGAGTCCACGATCCCTGAGCCTTCAGGGAGTTCCAGACTGCACCCCAACCTAGAAGGCTGGCATCTGTCGTTACAATTGTCCAATCTGGCCTCCGAAAGGTCATACCTTTTGGCATATGGACCCGAGATAGCCACCAGAGAAGAGAATCCCTGGTCTCTTGATCCAGATTTAGTAGAGGGGACAAATCTGTGTAATCCCCATTCCACTGACTGAGCATGCAGAGTTGCAGCGGTCTGAGATGTAGGCGTGCAAACGGCACTATGTCCATTGCCTCTACCATTAAGCTGATTACTTCCATGCACTGAGCCACCGAAGGGTGAGGAATGGAATAAAGAACACGGCAGGAATTTAGAAGTTTTGATAACCTGGACTCCGTCAGGTAAATTATCATTTCTACAGAATCTATCAGAGTCCCTAGGAAGGAAACTCTTGTGAGGGGGAATAGAGAACTCTTTTCCTCATTCACCTTCCACCCATGCGACCTCAGAAATGCCAACACTATGTCCGTATGAGACTTGGCAATTTGGAAGTTTGACGCCTGAATCAGGATGTCGTCTAAATAAGGGGCCACTGCTATGCCCCGCGGCCTTAGGACCGCCAGAAGCGACCCCAGAACCTTCGTAAAAATTCTTGGGGCTGTAGCTAACCCAAAGGGAAGAGCTACAAACTGGTAATTCCTGTCTAGGAAGGCAAACCTGAGAAACCGATGATGATCTTTGTGTATCGGAATGTGAAGGTAAGCATCCTTTAAATCCACTGTAGTCATGTATTGACCCTCCTGGATCATAGGTAGGATGGTACGAATAGTCTCCATCTTGAATGATGGAACTCTGAGGAATTTGTTTAAGATCTTTAGATCCAAAATTGGTCTGAAGGTTCCCTCTTTTTTGGGAACTACAAACAGATTTGAATAAAATCCCTGTCCCTGTTCCTCCTTTGGAACTGGATGGATCACTCCCATAACTAAGAGGTCTTGTACACAGTGTAAGAATGCCTCTCTCTTTATCTGGTTTGCAGATAATTGTGAAAGGTGAAATATCCCTTTTGGGGGGGAAGCCTTAAAGTCCAGAAAATATCCCTGGGATATAATTTCCAATGCCCAGGGATCCTGGACATCTCTTGCCCACGCCTGGGAGAAGAGTGAAAGTCTGCCCCCTACTAGATCCGTTACCGGATAGGGGGCCATTCCTTCATGCTGTCTTAGAGGCAGCAGCAGGCTTTTTTTGCCTGCTTACCCTTGTTCCAGGTCTGGTTAGGTCTCCAGACCGTCTTGGACTGAGCAAAAGTTCCCTCTTGTTTTGCATTAGAGGAAGTTGATGCCGCACTTGCCTTGAAGTTTCAAAAGGCACAAAAATTAGACTGTTTGGCCCTTGATTTGGACCTATCCTGAGCAAGGGCATGACCTTTTCCTCCAGTGATATCAGCAATAATCTCCTTCAAACCAGGCCCGAATAGGGTCTGCCCCTTGAAGGGAATGTTAAGCAGCTTAGACTTTGAAGTAACGTCAGCTGACCATGATTTAAGCCATAGCGCTCTGAGCGCCTGGATAGCAAATTGGCTCCGAATCATCGGTGAGTTTTTTAACGGAAGACTCCGACATCGATGCCACCGGGCCGGTAGGAAGCACAAGAGAAAGCCTACCGCGCCAACCGATGACGTCAGAGCGACAGCATCCGCGACGGACGCGCGGAAATCAACAAGGACACTATCGCTACTAGTTCCAGAGAAGGCACTCAGCATGAATGTAAAAACGGAAGACGCTAATGGGTATAGACGCTCCTCACGAATGGATGGCACAAATGAATATGGGGTAAGAGATGCGAAAATATTTTCCAATAACATGCATGCAGTTTGTTCCTATGTGAGAGTGACTGACTCCAATGACCGGCTGGG
Organism: Bombina bombina; assembly: GCF_027579735.1. Taxonomy (NCBI): domain Eukaryota; kingdom Metazoa; phylum Chordata; class Amphibia; order Anura; family Bombinatoridae; genus Bombina; species Bombina bombina. Next base: position 439,589,348 of record NC_069500.1, read on the forward strand.
CTGCCTTGACATAACTAGTGAGCATGGAGAAAAAATATCTTATCTAAGCTCATTAGATGCTCCAGGATATAACCAGACCTGTAACCCTATAGACCAAAATCCTGTAACAGAGACTATGGATGTATGCACGAAAGGTATAAATGATGGATCTCATTCTGTCTTGAGGGATATGGCTGTTATAAAGGGACTATCACCCAAACAGGGGATCTGCACAGAACTCTCATATGCAAATGTGGACTGTAACACTAATACCACTATTGTATCTAATGACTCACAGAATGGATATGAAATGTCTAATGTTGAAAAGGTTGATGCACAGGTTGATTCACATATTGTTTTTAAAGGTTTAAATAAATCATTACATGATATTACACACCAGAATTCACAGTATAACACACAGCACTTAGAAGAGAATTTAATTTTTAATTTGTCTAATTTGAAAATGACAAAAGAGCAAGAAACAGCTCTTAATAAAGGATTATCCTATTGCCTAGAGAATTATTGTGATGAATTTAAAATTCAACAAGATCTACAGAGGTTCTATAGGAAACTGAGGCTAAAGATTTATTTCTCTATGCAAAGGGATAACATAAATGACACCAACACAATTAATAAAATAAAGTTTAATGACATTAGGCACTTTGGTCTATCTAAAAAAAGCACTTTTTCACCAGCATCCACACATAGTGCAGCCACATATGTTAATCTTGTACAGAGGGAAGTGGACAACTTATTTAAAAGAGAGAAAAAAAGAAAATTGGTGCAAAGAAATAGGAAAAATAATAAAGAGGATATGTCAGCCGTTAGATCTCTGAGAGAGAATAAAAATATAATCATCAAAGAGGCCGATAAGGGCGGGGCCATTGTGATTTTAAACAAATCTGATTATATAGATGAGATCAATAGGCAACTAAAAGATACCCAAGTTTATGAAATACTGACTAGAGATCCCACCATACAGATTAATAAAGGGATAAATAACATCTTAACTCTGGCTACACAAAGAGATATTATAACAGACAAGTTTAAGGAGGCCTTATATGTAACAGATCCAATTAGGCCAGTAATATATGTACTACCAAAGGTACATAAATCCTTAAGAAATCCCCCAGGACGCCCTATTGTGGCAGGGATGGGTTCAGTATTTTCTAATATTTCCATCTTCTTGGATAAAGTATTGCAGCCTTTAGTTAAGAACACTACATCTTACATTAGGGACACTAATGATTTTTTGGCTAAATTACAGGACTTAGGACATGTAGGTGATAAATGTATTTTGTTTTCATTAGATGTCTCAAGCCTTTACACATCTATCAAACATACAACAGGGATCTCATCTGTGGAACATATGCTTAGATCTAGTAAGAGTTATACTGAGGCAGATATCTGGTTTCTAATAGAACTTCTATCTATTATTCTTTATCAGAATTATTTTCTGTTCATGGATACATATTATCTGCAGAAACAGGGTACAGCAATGGGCTCCAACGTTGCCCCCTCATACGCCAACATTTTCATGAATAGCTTTGAGGAATACTTTGTGTACCCTCATGGCTTGTTCCAGCTCTATGGCGCCTCCTGGTGGAGGTACATTGATGACGTGTTTGGCGTGTGGGGGGGTGACGTTGGTAGCCTATTGTCCTTTGTTGAAGATCTTAACAATTCTGTCAATGGATTAAAATTCACTTTAAATATGAGTGAAATTGGAATTGAGTTCCTAGACACCTATGTATACTTTAAGGATGGTTTCTTAAAAACAGATATCCATACAAAAGATACAGATAAGAACAACATATTGAAATATGGAAGTCACCATCCAGATAGTATCTTCAGGGCCATTCCAAAGAGCCAATTTTTAAGGGTTAAACGCATAGTGTCTGAGGAGAATAGATGCAAGCAAAGGTTGGAGGAGATGGCTGACAAATTTATCAATAGAGGGTATCCAATATCACTAATTAAGGAACAACTAGATGTAGTTAACAATAAAGAATTACCTAAAAGGTACAAAAGTAAAGAAACAGATCGTCTAGTGTTTGTAACACAGTTCAATGAATTTAGTCAGAAGATCAATGGTATTTTAAGAAAGCATTGGCACATCCTAAGGGACTGTAACCCTCAAGTGAATGAGTTTAAAGAAAATTTTATGACAGCATACAGAAGAAATAGAAGTATCAAAGATAGCCTTGTACATTCAGATATAGGCAGTAACAGATTGAACATACAGAAGACTATAGGCCCTAGGAGAGATGGATGTTATCCCTGTTTGAACTGCAGTAACTGCAGTTCAATGATTAAAGGCGAATATTTCTCTCACCCCACAAATGGTAGAAAATACAAAATTAATAAATATCTTACTTGCAGGTCATGTTACTGTATTTATTTGATCAAGTGTCCATGTGGTCTGATCTATTTGGGCGAGACCTGTAGAGAGGTAAGGGAGAGGATAACAGAACATAAGTCCAATATTAGATGTAAGAACAAAGAGGCTCCTGTATCCTCTCACTTCCTCTCTATGGGTCATAACATCAGCCAGCTCAGATTCCAAATAATTGAACAGATTGAGAGACCAAGGAGGGGGGGTAATAGAGAACATATACTAAAAACAAGAGAGATGTTTTGGATATACAAATTGGAAAGCTTAATACCTAAGGGTATGAACAAAGAATTCGATTGGAGTTTGTTTTACTAAATATTTGTTTTTCCTAAAACATCTCTATGAATATGTAAATCTTCCCTTTCTAATGGGCTGAGTATCATGATACCTGCATTTCTTTAATCTAAAATAATTTTCTAACAACCCCTTTTAATGGGCTGAGTAAAATTGAAGGGAGATTTTTTTGGAAAATTTTTTTTTTACAAAAATTATCTTTACACATAAAAAGACTAAAGAGAAAAGTAAAAGATTATTTTCAAAATAGGCCTACAGTGTTCAAATTGACAGTAATCCATATAATCTTTAGCAGCAATTTTTTGAAATCAACTCTAAAATGAAAGAGTCCAAATTAACATTTAAATAACAAGTAAACAGCAATGGCATATCTGCATATTGTGCGTAAGATTTCTTCTATTTTAATTTTGTACATATGATTTTATCTATTAACATTGTTTGATACTTAAACCTTTTCAATGTGACTATTCAGAATGCTTTTTTTCAATAGGAATATATATGTTAGATGGCCACAAGATGGCAGTGATACAATAATGAGTAGTCACATGACAACAGGTGAACAATTGACCAGGTGTAAAGTATTTAAATGATGAATCAGTGTATGTTCAGTATACATGACTAAGGACCTATAGCAGGTCTGAAACGTTGTATGTTTGTCAAAAGACCCTATATGAAGAAATAAAGGTTTTTTAACTATTGGTGGCTGGAACAAATCTTTTTTGCGCCTGGATAGCAAAACCAGAATTCTTAGCCATTAGTTTAGTCAAATGAACAATGGCATCAGAAACAAAAGAATTGGCTAGCTTAAGTGCTCTAAGCTTGTCAAGTATGTCATCCAATGGAGTCGCTACCTGTAAAGCCTCTTCCAGAGACTCAAACCAGAACGCCGCAGCAGCAGTGACAGGAGCAATGCATGCAAGGGGCAGTAGGATAAAACCTTGTTGAATAAACATTTTCTTAAGGTAACCCTCTAACTTTTTATCCATTGGATCTAAGAAAGCACAACTGTCCTCGACAGGGATAGTAGTACGCTTTGCTAGAGTAGAAACTGCTCCTTGCACCTTAGGAACTGTCTGCCATAAGTCCCATGTGGTGGCGTCTATTGGAAACATTTTTCTAAAAATAGGAGGGGGAGAGAACGAAACACCTGGTCTATCCCATTCCTTAGTCATAATTTCTGTAAACCTTTTAGGTATTGGAAAAACATCAGTGCACACCGGCACTGCATCGTATTTATCCAGTTTACACAATTTCTCTGGCACTGCAATTGTATCACAGTCATTCAGAGCAGCTAAAACCTCCCTGAGTAACACGCGGAGGTGTTCAAGATTAAATTTAAATGTAGAGATATCTGAATCAGGTTGCATCATCTTCCCTGAGTCAGAAACATCGCCCACAGAAAGAAGCTCTCCTTCTTCAGCTTCTGCATATTGTGAGGCAGTATCAGACATAGCTCTTAAAGCGTCAGTATGCTCTGTATTTCATCTAACTCCAGAGCTATCTCACTTTCCACTAAATTCAGGTAGTCTGGCTAAAACCGCTGACAGTGTATTATCCATTTGCATACAAAGAGAGAAGCACTCTACCAGGAACGAACAACAGCTCAGTGGCTTGTTCTATGGCGATTTACCACCCGGAAGCAGCCTCTTTTAGACCAGTGTGCTTTTCACAGAAGAAAAAAACTTTCCTGAAGTATATCAGTCGGATCCCGCCAAGTAAGGTCAGTCCAGCCCCGAAATACCAGGCAATTCTCCTCTGAACAAGGAACATGACAACCCCAGACGATCGTTTCGGCCTTCTATGGGCCTCGTCAGTGAGGTGCAGCCACATTCCTCTAAGCACACTGGGCAAGGAGTCCACGTCTGGTTTCCCCCATCACCCATAGGGAGACTTCCCCAGGGTCATAATAATTTGCATACAAAGAGAGAAGCGCTCTACCAGGAACGAACAACAGCTCAGTGGCTTGTTCTATGGCGATTTACCACCCGGAAGCAGCCTCTTTTAGACCAGTGTGCTTTTCACAGAAGAAAAAAACTTTCCTGAAGTATATCAGTCTGATCCCGCCAAGTAAGGTCAGTCCAGCCCCGAAATACCAGGCAATTCTCCTCTGAACAAGGAACATGACAACCCCAGACGATCGTTTCGGCCTTCTATGGGCCTCGTCAGTGAGGTGCAGCCACATTCCTCTAAGCACACTGGGCAAGGAGTCCACGTCTGGTTTCCCCCATCACCCATAGGGAGACTTCCCCAGGGTCATAATAATTTGCATACAAAGAGAGAAGCGCTCTACCAGGAACGAACAACAGCTCAGTGGATTGTTCTATGGCGATTTACCACCCGGAAGCAGCCTCTTTTAGACCAGTGTGCTTTTCACAGAAGAAAAAAACTTTCCTGAAGTATATCAGTCTGATCCCGCCAAGTAAGGTCAGTCCAGCCCCGAAATACCAGGCAATTCTCCTCTGAACAAGGAACATGACAACCCCAGACGATCGTTTCGGCCTTCTATGGGCCTCGTCAGTGAGGTGCAGCCACATTCCTCTAAGCACACTGGGCAAGGAGTCCACGTCTGGTTTCCCCCATCACCCATAGGGAGACTTCCCAAGGGTCATAATAATTTGCATACAAAGAGAGAAGCACTCTACCAGGAACGAACAACAGCTCAGTGGCTTGTTCTATGGCGATTTACCACCCGGAAGCAGCCTCTTTTAGACCAGTGTGCTTATATTATCCATGACTGCCGCCATGTCTTGTAAAGTAAACGCTATGGGCGCCCTAGATGTACTTGGCGCCATTTGAGCGAGAGTCCCTCGAGCGGGAGTCAAAGGATCTGACACGTGGGGAGAGTTAGTCGGCATAACTTCCCCCTCGTCAGATTCCTCTGGTGATAAATTTTTTAAAGACAGAATATGATCTTTATTGCTTAAAGTGAAATCAGTACATTTGGTACACATTATAAGAGGGGGTTCCACCATGGCTTTTAAACATAATGAACAAGGAGTTTCCTCTATGTCAGACATGTTTGTACAGACTAGCAATGAGACTAGCAAGCTTGGAAAACACTTTAAATCAAGTTAACAAGCAAATATAAAAAACGGTACTGTGCCTTTAAGAGAAACAAATTTTGTCAGAATTTGAAAAACAGTGAAAAAAGGCAGTAAATCAAACGAAATTTTTACAGTGTGTATAATAA